>NW_025975641.1:0-7832 GCF_021869965.1 Rhincodon typus
ACCTCTCAGTATCCACCCAATCATTCTGTATTTCTTTGTCTTGCTTGGCTTCCACAAATGCATCATATCTCACACTTCTCCGGATTGTATTCCATCACTGCGCAGCTGATCAGTCCATTGTTATCTTCCTGCAATCTCGGGCAACCTTCTTCACTTTCAAATGTATGGTCAAATTTTATGGCAATGACAAGCTTCTTCATCCTGCCCATTGCCAAGGCTGAAGGGTTCACAGAGTTCAAGCTGTTATGTTGTATTTTACTACTCGCTTGTTTATCTGTGATGATTTGTGGAAGGATGTGCTTTTTCGTAGATAATGATGAGGCTATGAGTGATGCCAACTAGATAAGACTGAGAATGTTTTGAAACCAATGTATTTGGTCTTGCTTGCTGATCTAAGAGATTGAGAACAAATGAAAGACACTTTGAAACCTGAATGAGAAAGAAAGAGGCTTAGGGACTTTCAAGAGAAATTGTGAGAGACTTCGAGTTGGAGCGAGACTTTGAGAAGGAGAATAAGATTTTGAACTGTACCCTCTGTGTCCCCTCTTCCCAGCTACCATCAGTTCTGAGGAAGGGTCACTGGAATGGAAATGTTAAATCTGATTTTCTCTTCACAGATGCTGCCAGACCTGCTGAGCTTTTCCAGCAACTTCTGTTTTTGTTTAAGAGGTTGAACTGTTTGTTTTTAATAAAGTGTTGAATCATCTCTGACTCTGAGTGCGGCATTTATTCCACTCTGATTATCTTATATTTAAGTCAAAATTTTAATCTGCATCCACAAATTGCAGAGCCCTAAGTACTGAACCCTTTGGAATGTCACCGGAAGCAAATTTCTGGTCACAAAAGCAATCTTTTTGTTAATATCGATGTTTACTTCTTGTTTCCTGCCACCAAGGGTCATATTCCCTATGGTTCTATTGGCTTTTGCTTTTGGTCATTCATCTACAATATGGGACTTTAACCTTCCCAATTTTAATCATCTGAATAGCATCTAATTGTGACTTGGTGCCATTACAGTTCATTTCACTAGTGCACCATGTAGATGGCAAGAGGCTGACAGATCACAAGATGCCTATCTTCACAGTTAGCGTAACCAATATTAGGAAAGACCAGCAAACAGCAGCAGGGCAATCTGCCACACACAGCTCATTACAAATGGATTTAAACCTAACTAGAATATTCAGTGTACTGTCTGAGTGCTCCAGTTCCAATGGTCAATCCTGATCCAATCGGCAAGGCTCTGCAGTAAGATTCTGTTTGGTACTTGATTCTCCAGTGTCCCTCTTTAAGAAACACTTCTGAAATAACTGCACAGAGGCTGGTCACCAAGTCACCCTTTATTTACTAATGCACAGTACACAGGCTGTGACCAGCCAGCTCGGAGTCAGTCCTCAACTGAGGAGATTCTAATCTCCTGGTTATTCTTTTGCTGTTTATATATTTTTCTTCTTCTTCTGTTTTTTTCTATACTCCTGGTTATATTGGTCGGACATGGCTTACCCGGTTGGGCTAGGTTAACAACCCCAATCAAGAACCTCATAGCCAATGAGGTCTACCTGGTTCCAATCACTACAACTTCACAAACAATGGGGCTGACCCATGTACTGCAGAAAGAGCCCAGTGGCAGCATCATCCTACTCATAAAACCATACAGTACTCTAGTTCAGCAACGTTAGAAGAGATACCGCCATGTAGAGAGTGGCAGATATGAGTGCACCTGTGTCAGGATAATGATCTCTTGCTGCTAGTCATTGTTGGATGGATGGTAGAAAATGCTGAAAGGGTTTGCATCGATTAGTCATGCTGTGTATTTGATGTACAGGAACTCCTTTGCACCAATGACTCCCCAGGTAGTTGCTGGGCAAAGGGTACAAATGTAAAGTGTTTGGCGTCAGTTCATACTCATGCCTATTTCTTTAACATGAAATCATTCCACAATATCAGGATCTTGGAATTGCAAACATTTGCTAATCGACCTGTTCAGAAATGTTATCAAACACTTTCTGAGTAGGTGGGTAGGCCCAGGCCTCCTGAATCAGAGGCAGGAACACAACCACTGTGCCACAAGGCTATTACCATCAAAGAATTATATACTTTCCCATTAATCTCTATTTATGAATCTAACCAGTTGGGTTTTAATACTTTCAAGGAGGAAAAGTTCTCCCAATGATCTCTACACTCCCATCTCCCTCTTGTGATGAAATGTTCATCCATGATATATGCAACGTGTATATATTCATTGTATAGGTTACATGCATTCATATTATAGACTGTAAGTATGCATGTTACAGATTGAAAGACAGGGAAATGTGAGGACATACAAGGGATCATATGTAAGTAAGTCTGGAGATAACTGTACTGGCTTCCCTGGATCTTAAAGTATGTGTCAAAGGCCCTCAACACTCCTTCATGCTATACAACATTCTTGTTGATGTCTTGTCTTGCAACAGAGTAATTTGTGATGGCCTCTACTGCACACAGTAGTGTACTGACGTGGTCATTTATCTTTTGTTGTCTAAGCCTGAAGCTGTTCGATACCTTGTAAATATTTGCACCCAAACATCTCTTTCATGAAACAAAAACAGAAACTACCAGAAAATCTCAGCAGGGCTGGAAGCATGTGTGCAGAGAAATCAGAGTTAACATTTTGGGTCCAGAGACTGACAATATCTTCAGAACTGATTATATCTATATTTCTCTCCACACATGCTGCCAGACCTGCTGAGGTTTTGCAGCAATTTCTGCTTAAGTTTCAGATTTCCAGCATATGCAGTTCTTTCAGGTTTTTTTCCCCTCTCACTTACAAGTCTGGTGAAGTCTGTTGGTTGCCTGGCATGGTCCAAGAGTGGCATATGAATGGAATTAAAGGAAGGAAGGGAACACATTGTAGACACCCTAACTATCATCTTTCAGAGTTCCCTTGATACAGGACTTGCCTCTTTAGATTGGAAAATTGTTAATGTCACTCCACTTTTTAAGAAAGGTGAAAGAGGAAAATCAGGAATTTACAAAAAGGTAGCCTAACATTTGTGGTGGGGTAATTGTTTGAGTCTATAATTAAGGAAAGGGTAATTGAATGCCTCAAAAAGTTTCAGTTAATCAGGGAGAGCTAACATGGATTCATGGCATATAGGTCATATCTAATAAAGTTCACTGAATTTGTTGAAGAGTCAACTAAGGTAGCAGACTGGGAACAATGGTAGAAATTGTTTATATGGATATCCAGAAGGGATTTCATAAAGTCCCACAAAAGGGCATTTACTGGTTTGTATGTGGAATGAACTGCCAGAGGAAATAGTTAATGCAGGAAAAGTCACAACATTTAAAAGACACTTGGATAAGTACATGAATTGGAAAGGCTGAGAGGGATATGAGCCAAACGTCCGTGGTGGAACTAGTTTAGTTTGGGAAACTTTGTCGGCATGGACGAGATGGACGAAGGGTCTGTTTCCAAGCTGTATGATTCTATGACACTATGACTCTGTAACAGAGGGCAAATCACTGACATGGCTGGGAAATTGATTGAGTGGCATGTAACAAAACGTAGGGATAATGGGTAGGTCCTCAAATTGGCAGGATGTGACCAGTGGTGTCCCACAGGATCTGTATTCAGGCCTCAATTATTCACATTGTCTATTAACAACTTGAAAATGGATAGAAGTCATCCAGATGTGCTGATAACAAAATCCGGCAGCATTGAGGACAACAGATGGTAGCATAAAATTACAAAGGGATATTGACAGATTAAGTCAAAGGGCAAAACTGTGGCACATGGAATTCAATATAAGCAAGGATAAGATTATTAATTTTAGAAAAAGGATAGAAAGGGTACTTTCTAGGTGGTATGAAGTTAAACACAGTAGGTGTTCAAAGATTCTTGAGGGTTCAGGTGCATAGATCTTTAAAATGCCATGAACAGGTGCAGAACATACTCCACAAAGCTAATGGACTGCTGCCTTTTATGTCTAGAGGATTAGAGTATAAGGATACAGAAGTTATGTTGCAATTATACAAAACCCTGGTTACATCCCACTGGAAGTCCTGTGAGCAGATCCAGGCACCACACCTTAAGGATATATTGACCTTCGAGGGAATACAACATACATTTACAAGGAGGATACCTGGACTTCAGAGGCTCAGTTATGAGGAGAGATGATACAAATTAAGACTGTTTTGTCAGAATTTAGAAGGTTAAGGGGTGATCCGATCAAACTCTTCAAAATATTGACAGGAAAACACAGGACAGATAAAGATAATCTATTTCCACTGGTTAGGGATTCCACAACTGGCGTCACAGTGTAAACATTAGGGCCAGACTATTCAGGAGAGATGTAAGGAAGCACGTCATCACACAAAGGGCGGTAAGTGTTTGGAACTCTGTTCCAGAGCTGGCAGTGGATGTGAGATCAGTTCCTAATTTCAGATCTGAGATGGATAAATTTCAAGAGATATGGACCAATGACAGGTAGATGGAGTTAGGCCACAGGTCAGCCATGATCTCACTGAATGGCAAAATATGCTCAAGGGGCTGAATGGCCCACTCCTGTTCATATGCTCCTAAATCTTACCATAGTCTTCCCTGCCCTAAGAAGAACAATCCCAACAACTCTTTTATTGTCACACCATTGAAGTCTTTCATTCCTGGTACCTGTAATGCAAAGGGTTAATGTGAATATGTCAGGTACCTGTAGTGTAACGGCTTGATGTGAATATGTAAATAAGATAGTTTACATCATTTCTGGGAAGTGATGGAAGATTGCAAAACTATTCACCAATGATTCTTTCCAGTGGCCTTGTGATAGAGGTGAATTCTTGTGCGTAGTTAGTCCTGACCACGGTTACATTAAAAAGTCATATTTGAATCGACATCCAAAAGACTCCTGCAGTTTAAAATTTTGGCAAAGATCTGTAGCTTGGGTTGTGGGTGAGGCTGTAGACCTGTTTGCTGAGCTGCTTGTTCTCGTTCAAGACATTTCATCACCGTGCTAGGTGACATCATCAGTGCAGCCTCCAACAACGCGGTGTTATTCTTCTCTGCTTGGAATTTGTATACTGTCTGGTCTGTAACGGTGAGTAGTGTCATTTCCGGTTTTGATCTGTATGAGTTTGCGTATGGGTTTGCATATGGGGTCCAATTCTGTATGTTTGTTGATTGCATTACGGGTGGAGAATCATGCCTCGAGGTGTTCCCGTGTGTGTCTATGTTTGGCTTGGGCTACTATGGTTACCTTGTCCCAGTTAAACTGTTGGCCTTCATTGTCTGAGTGTACCGATATTAAGGAGAGTCCATCGTGCTGTTTGCTGCTACTTGATGTTCATGTATTCTGATGGCTATAATAGAATTGGACTTCATATACAAACCCGTATAGATCAAGAGATAGTAGGAACTGCCAATGCTGGAGAATCTGAGATAACAAGGTGTAGAGCTGGATGAACACTGCAGGCCAAGCAGCATCAGAAGAGCAGGAAAGCTGACGTTTCGGGTCTGGACCCTTGTGGGAGGTGATGCAGATGGTATCTTAATCAGACAGGAGGTCATCAAGGAGGCAACTGCATATGGCTTATGGAAGTTAAAGTATTTTAACGTCTAAATCATACTCAGAAAAAATATCGTTCTTGAGATGATGTTTAGGGTCCAGACTCAAAACGTCAGCTTTCCTACTCCTCTGATGCTGCTTGGCCTGCTGTGTTCATCCAGCTCCACACCTTGTTATCCCATATAGATCAAAACCAGAAATGACATACTCAGCATAACAGACCAGACAGTATAAATTCCAAGCGAAGTAGAATAACATCACTCCATCAGAGACTCCACTGATGATGTCACCTAGCATGGTGACGAAACGTCTGAACGAGAACAAGCCAGTTCGGCGAGCAAGTTAACAACCTCACCCACAACCCGAACTCTCCTTAATATCGGTACACTCAGACAATGAAGGCCATCAGTTTAACTGGGACAAGGTAACCATAGTAGTCCAAGCCAAACATTGACATGCACAGGAATTCCATACAGAGAGTTCATTGTCATTACCAGGGTGCTTTCAGCAATTTCCAGTCCCAGTCCAGGCTGTATGTAATATACTACCTAGAAAGTACCCTGAAAAGTGGCTGCACTGGCATGAGAGATTCAGAAGGCCTCACATTGCATTAGGGCTAGCTACAAAGCCTGGAAAGGTTAGTGCTCACCTGTTTCTTGTGGGAAGTGATGCAGATGATATCCTAATCATACAGAAGGTCATCAAGGAGGCAACTGCATATGGCTTATGGAAGTTAAAGTATTTTAACGTCTAAATCATACTCAGAAAAATCATCGTACTTGAGATGATGAGATAACAAGGTGTAGAGCTGGATGAACACAGCAGACCAAGCAGCATCATAGGAGCAGGAAAGCTGAAGTTTCGGGCTTAGATCCTTCTTCAGAAATGATTTCTGAAGAAGGGTGTAGGCCCGAAACGTCAGCTTTCCTGCTCTTCTGATGCTGCCTGGCCTGCAGTGTTCATCCAGCTCTACACCTTGTTATCTCAGATTCTCCAGCATCTGCAGTTCCTACTATCTCTGTTCTTGAGATGATGTTTAGTAAACACATTTGTGACTGGGAGAGAGTGTTAATGATTTTATTCGTGATTTATATTGACTGACAGAAAATTGTGAAGATACAAATTTGAATTTGAATCCGTACAATGAGAAAATTGGCCATTTAGCCTGTCAAGTCAGCACTGACCCTCCGAACAGAATCCCACCCTTTTCCCTGAACCCAGCATTTACCGTGGCCAATCCACCTAACATGCACATCTTTGGACTGTGGTAAAAAAACTGGAGTACCCAGTGGAAACCCACGCAGACACTGGGAGAACACGCCAATTCCACACAGAGAGTCACCCAAGGCTGGAATCAAATCTGGGTCTCTGGCACTGTGAGGCAGCAGTGCTAACCACTGAGCCACCATGCCACCCTTGTGATGGTGTCTGAGACTGAGTCACATGAGTGTCTTTGTTGAAACACTGTCAGATTTCTTGCTTTTAAGAGTATTCTTGAAATTGTCAAAGGTAGTTGAGAATCAGAGATCCAGTCAGAACCATGTGGAGGTGCAGTAAGAAGGATTAATGGGAATATGTAAATAAGATTGTTTACATTATGATTGGGAATGATGAAGGTTCACATACTACGAAGGATTGTTCTCTCTCATAGTTTCCTGGCAGAGTTGATGTCTTAATCTGTATGCATTTAGTGCTTATGATGCTTAAAGAAAAAGCTCATAATACAACCCAACATCTAAAAGACTCCTGCAATATTTGCCGACCTCTCGCCCAGATCCAATCGAGCTATAGTAGTTTTTGAGAAGATCTCCAAGCCTAGGGAGAGGGAATTGACAGCTTGGGAATCGACAGCTTGGGGTTCTAAAGGTATCCTTGAAGGAGGGTCACTCCTGCTCCTGTTGGCCAACGTGGAGTCTATAAAAATTTAGAAAAAATATGTACGTAGTCTCTCATGTGCAGGGTCCTCAGTTTTCTCAGCTTTAACTAGAACATTTGTAACTGCTAGGGCTCATGGTTATAATGGCAGGTATGTTTCTATTACATTCCTGAGGACCAATAATGCTGTTTAAACTAGGCCTCTGGTCCTGGTTGGGCGTTCTAAACAAGAATCTGTTTACCTCTGAACTATAAACAAACTGAGATGGATCTTTTGCTGCTATTGTAACATTGTTTAATTTTCATAAGACTGTTATATCTTCAACCACTCAAACCTGTTCCGTCATATGTTTGGGCTGTGACTGATCTGTATCTGAACACCGTCGATCCAACTTGGTGCCATATCCCTTAAGATTCTTG
>NW_025975642.1:0-7832 GCF_021869965.1 Rhincodon typus
ACCTCTCAGTATCCACCCAATCATTCTGTATTTCTTTGTCTTGCTTGGCTTCCACAAATGCATCATATCTCACACTTCTCCGGATTGTATTCCATCACTGCGCAGCTGATCAGTCCATTGTTATCTTCCTGCAATCTCGGGCAACCTTCTTCACTTTCAAATGTATGGTCAAATTTTATGGCAATGACAAGCTTCTTCATCCTGCCCATTGCCAAGGCTGAAGGGTTCACAGAGTTCAAGCTGTTATGTTGTATTTTACTACTCGCTTGTTTATCTGTGATGATTTGTGGAAGGATGTGCTTTTTCGTAGATAATGATGAGGCTATGAGTGATGCCAACTAGATAAGACTGAGAATGTTTTGAAACCAATGTATTTGGTCTTGCTTGCTGATCTAAGAGATTGAGAACAAATGAAAGACACTTTGAAACCTGAATGAGAAAGAAAGAGGCTTAGGGACTTTCAAGAGAAATTGTGAGAGACTTCGAGTTGGAGCGAGACTTTGAGAAGGAGAATAAGATTTTGAACTGTACCCTCTGTGTCCCCTCTTCCCAGCTACCATCAGTTCTGAGGAAGGGTCACTGGAATGGAAATGTTAAATCTGATTTTCTCTTCACAGATGCTGCCAGACCTGCTGAGCTTTTCCAGCAACTTCTGTTTTTGTTTAAGAGGTTGAACTGTTTGTTTTTAATAAAGTGTTGAATCATCTCTGACTCTGAGTGCGGCATTTATTCCACTCTGATTATCTTATATTTAAGTCAAAATTTTAATCTGCATCCACAAATTGCAGAGCCCTAAGTACTGAACCCTTTGGAATGTCACCGGAAGCAAATTTCTGGTCACAAAAGCAATCTTTTTGTTAATATCGATGTTTACTTCTTGTTTCCTGCCACCAAGGGTCATATTCCCTATGGTTCTATTGGCTTTTGCTTTTGGTCATTCATCTACAATATGGGACTTTAACCTTCCCAATTTTAATCATCTGAATAGCATCTAATTGTGACTTGGTGCCATTACAGTTCATTTCACTAGTGCACCATGTAGATGGCAAGAGGCTGACAGATCACAAGATGCCTATCTTCACAGTTAGCGTAACCAATATTAGGAAAGACCAGCAAACAGCAGCAGGGCAATCTGCCACACACAGCTCATTACAAATGGATTTAAACCTAACTAGAATATTCAGTGTACTGTCTGAGTGCTCCAGTTCCAATGGTCAATCCTGATCCAATCGGCAAGGCTCTGCAGTAAGATTCTGTTTGGTACTTGATTCTCCAGTGTCCCTCTTTAAGAAACACTTCTGAAATAACTGCACAGAGGCTGGTCACCAAGTCACCCTTTATTTACTAATGCACAGTACACAGGCTGTGACCAGCCAGCTCGGAGTCAGTCCTCAACTGAGGAGATTCTAATCTCCTGGTTATTCTTTTGCTGTTTATATATTTTTCTTCTTCTTCTGTTTTTTTCTATACTCCTGGTTATATTGGTCGGACATGGCTTACCCGGTTGGGCTAGGTTAACAACCCCAATCAAGAACCTCATAGCCAATGAGGTCTACCTGGTTCCAATCACTACAACTTCACAAACAATGGGGCTGACCCATGTACTGCAGAAAGAGCCCAGTGGCAGCATCATCCTACTCATAAAACCATACAGTACTCTAGTTCAGCAACGTTAGAAGAGATACCGCCATGTAGAGAGTGGCAGATATGAGTGCACCTGTGTCAGGATAATGATCTCTTGCTGCTAGTCATTGTTGGATGGATGGTAGAAAATGCTGAAAGGGTTTGCATCGATTAGTCATGCTGTGTATTTGATGTACAGGAACTCCTTTGCACCAATGACTCCCCAGGTAGTTGCTGGGCAAAGGGTACAAATGTAAAGTGTTTGGCGTCAGTTCATACTCATGCCTATTTCTTTAACATGAAATCATTCCACAATATCAGGATCTTGGAATTGCAAACATTTGCTAATCGACCTGTTCAGAAATGTTATCAAACACTTTCTGAGTAGGTGGGTAGGCCCAGGCCTCCTGAATCAGAGGCAGGAACACAACCACTGTGCCACAAGGCTATTACCATCAAAGAATTATATACTTTCCCATTAATCTCTATTTATGAATCTAACCAGTTGGGTTTTAATACTTTCAAGGAGGAAAAGTTCTCCCAATGATCTCTACACTCCCATCTCCCTCTTGTGATGAAATGTTCATCCATGATATATGCAACGTGTATATATTCATTGTATAGGTTACATGCATTCATATTATAGACTGTAAGTATGCATGTTACAGATTGAAAGACAGGGAAATGTGAGGACATACAAGGGATCATATGTAAGTAAGTCTGGAGATAACTGTACTGGCTTCCCTGGATCTTAAAGTATGTGTCAAAGGCCCTCAACACTCCTTCATGCTATACAACATTCTTGTTGATGTCTTGTCTTGCAACAGAGTAATTTGTGATGGCCTCTACTGCACACAGTAGTGTACTGACGTGGTCATTTATCTTTTGTTGTCTAAGCCTGAAGCTGTTCGATACCTTGTAAATATTTGCACCCAAACATCTCTTTCATGAAACAAAAACAGAAACTACCAGAAAATCTCAGCAGGGCTGGAAGCATGTGTGCAGAGAAATCAGAGTTAACATTTTGGGTCCAGAGACTGACAATATCTTCAGAACTGATTATATCTATATTTCTCTCCACACATGCTGCCAGACCTGCTGAGGTTTTGCAGCAATTTCTGCTTAAGTTTCAGATTTCCAGCATATGCAGTTCTTTCAGGTTTTTTTCCCCTCTCACTTACAAGTCTGGTGAAGTCTGTTGGTTGCCTGGCATGGTCCAAGAGTGGCATATGAATGGAATTAAAGGAAGGAAGGGAACACATTGTAGACACCCTAACTATCATCTTTCAGAGTTCCCTTGATACAGGACTTGCCTCTTTAGATTGGAAAATTGTTAATGTCACTCCACTTTTTAAGAAAGGTGAAAGAGGAAAATCAGGAATTTACAAAAAGGTAGCCTAACATTTGTGGTGGGGTAATTGTTTGAGTCTATAATTAAGGAAAGGGTAATTGAATGCCTCAAAAAGTTTCAGTTAATCAGGGAGAGCTAACATGGATTCATGGCATATAGGTCATATCTAATAAAGTTCACTGAATTTGTTGAAGAGTCAACTAAGGTAGCAGACTGGGAACAATGGTAGAAATTGTTTATATGGATATCCAGAAGGGATTTCATAAAGTCCCACAAAAGGGCATTTACTGGTTTGTATGTGGAATGAACTGCCAGAGGAAATAGTTAATGCAGGAAAAGTCACAACATTTAAAAGACACTTGGATAAGTACATGAATTGGAAAGGCTGAGAGGGATATGAGCCAAACGTCCGTGGTGGAACTAGTTTAGTTTGGGAAACTTTGTCGGCATGGACGAGATGGACGAAGGGTCTGTTTCCAAGCTGTATGATTCTATGACACTATGACTCTGTAACAGAGGGCAAATCACTGACATGGCTGGGAAATTGATTGAGTGGCATGTAACAAAACGTAGGGATAATGGGTAGGTCCTCAAATTGGCAGGATGTGACCAGTGGTGTCCCACAGGATCTGTATTCAGGCCTCAATTATTCACATTGTCTATTAACAACTTGAAAATGGATAGAAGTCATCCAGATGTGCTGATAACAAAATCCGGCAGCATTGAGGACAACAGATGGTAGCATAAAATTACAAAGGGATATTGACAGATTAAGTCAAAGGGCAAAACTGTGGCACATGGAATTCAATATAAGCAAGGATAAGATTATTAATTTTAGAAAAAGGATAGAAAGGGTACTTTCTAGGTGGTATGAAGTTAAACACAGTAGGTGTTCAAAGATTCTTGAGGGTTCAGGTGCATAGATCTTTAAAATGCCATGAACAGGTGCAGAACATACTCCACAAAGCTAATGGACTGCTGCCTTTTATGTCTAGAGGATTAGAGTATAAGGATACAGAAGTTATGTTGCAATTATACAAAACCCTGGTTACATCCCACTGGAAGTCCTGTGAGCAGATCCAGGCACCACACCTTAAGGATATATTGACCTTCGAGGGAATACAACATACATTTACAAGGAGGATACCTGGACTTCAGAGGCTCAGTTATGAGGAGAGATGATACAAATTAAGACTGTTTTGTCAGAATTTAGAAGGTTAAGGGGTGATCCGATCAAACTCTTCAAAATATTGACAGGAAAACACAGGACAGATAAAGATAATCTATTTCCACTGGTTAGGGATTCCACAACTGGCGTCACAGTGTAAACATTAGGGCCAGACTATTCAGGAGAGATGTAAGGAAGCACGTCATCACACAAAGGGCGGTAAGTGTTTGGAACTCTGTTCCAGAGCTGGCAGTGGATGTGAGATCAGTTCCTAATTTCAGATCTGAGATGGATAAATTTCAAGAGATATGGACCAATGACAGGTAGATGGAGTTAGGCCACAGGTCAGCCATGATCTCACTGAATGGCAAAATATGCTCAAGGGGCTGAATGGCCCACTCCTGTTCATATGCTCCTAAATCTTACCATAGTCTTCCCTGCCCTAAGAAGAACAATCCCAACAACTCTTTTATTGTCACACCATTGAAGTCTTTCATTCCTGGTACCTGTAATGCAAAGGGTTAATGTGAATATGTCAGGTACCTGTAGTGTAACGGCTTGATGTGAATATGTAAATAAGATAGTTTACATCATTTCTGGGAAGTGATGGAAGATTGCAAAACTATTCACCAATGATTCTTTCCAGTGGCCTTGTGATAGAGGTGAATTCTTGTGCGTAGTTAGTCCTGACCACGGTTACATTAAAAAGTCATATTTGAATCGACATCCAAAAGACTCCTGCAGTTTAAAATTTTGGCAAAGATCTGTAGCTTGGGTTGTGGGTGAGGCTGTAGACCTGTTTGCTGAGCTGCTTGTTCTCGTTCAAGACATTTCATCACCGTGCTAGGTGACATCATCAGTGCAGCCTCCAACAACGCGGTGTTATTCTTCTCTGCTTGGAATTTGTATACTGTCTGGTCTGTAACGGTGAGTAGTGTCATTTCCGGTTTTGATCTGTATGAGTTTGCGTATGGGTTTGCATATGGGGTCCAATTCTGTATGTTTGTTGATTGCATTACGGGTGGAGAATCATGCCTCGAGGTGTTCCCGTGTGTGTCTATGTTTGGCTTGGGCTACTATGGTTACCTTGTCCCAGTTAAACTGTTGGCCTTCATTGTCTGAGTGTACCGATATTAAGGAGAGTCCATCGTGCTGTTTGCTGCTACTTGATGTTCATGTATTCTGATGGCTATAATAGAATTGGACTTCATATACAAACCCGCATAGATCAAGAGATAGTAGGAACTGCCAATGCTGGAGAATCTGAGATAACAAGGTGTAGAGCTGGATGAACACTGCAGGCCAAGCAGCATCAGAAGAGCAGGAAAGCTGACGTTTCGGGTCTGGACCCTTGTGGGAGGTGATGCAGATGGTATCTTAATCAGACAGGAGGTCATCAAGGAGGCAACTGCATATGGCTTATGGAAGTTAAAGTATTTTAACGTCTAAATCATACTCAGAAAAAATATCGTTCTTGAGATGATGTTTAGGGTCCAGACTCAAAACGTCAGCTTTCCTACTCCTCTGATGCTGCTTGGCCTGCTGTGTTCATCCAGCTCCACACCTTGTTATCCCATATAGATCAAAACCAGAAATGACATACTCAGCATAACAGACCAGACAGTATAAATTCCAAGCGAAGTAGAATAACATCACTCCATCAGAGACTCCACTGATGATGTCACCTAGCATGGTGACGAAACGTCTGAACGAGAACAAGCCAGTTCGGCGAGCAAGTTAACAACCTCACCCACAACCCGAACTCTCCTTAATATCGGTACACTCAGACAATGAAGGCCATCAGTTTAACTGGGACAAGGTAACCATAGTAGTCCAAGCCAAACATTGACATGCACAGGAATTCCATACAGAGAGTTCATTGTCATTACCAGGGTGCTTTCAGCAATTTCCAGTCCCAGTCCAGGCTGTATGTAATATACTACCTAGAAAGTACCCTGAAAAGTGGCTGCACTGGCATGAGAGATTCAGAAGGCCTCACATTGCATTAGGGCTAGCTACAAAGCCTGGAAAGGTTAGTGCTCACCTGTTTCTTGTGGGAAGTGATGCAGATGATATCCTAATCATACAGAAGGTCATCAAGGAGGCAACTGCATATGGCTTATGGAAGTTAAAGTATTTTAACGTCTAAATCATACTCAGAAAAATCATCGTACTTGAGATGATGAGATAACAAGGTGTAGAGCTGGATGAACACAGCAGACCAAGCAGCATCATAGGAGCAGGAAAGCTGAAGTTTCGGGCTTAGATCCTTCTTCAGAAATGATTTCTGAAGAAGGGTGTAGGCCCGAAACGTCAGCTTTCCTGCTCTTCTGATGCTGCCTGGCCTGCAGTGTTCATCCAGCTCTACACCTTGTTATCTCAGATTCTCCAGCATCTGCAGTTCCTACTATCTCTGTTCTTGAGATGATGTTTAGTAAACACATTTGTGACTGGGAGAGAGTGTTAATGATTTTATTCGTGATTTATATTGACTGACAGAAAATTGTGAAGATACAAATTTGAATTTGAATCCGTACAATGAGAAAATTGGCCATTTAGCCTGTCAAGTCAGCACTGACCCTCCGAACAGAATCCCACCCTTTTCCCTGAACCCAGCATTTACCGTGGCCAATCCACCTAACATGCACATCTTTGGACTGTGGTAAAAAAACTGGAGTACCCAGTGGAAACCCACGCAGACACTGGGAGAACACGCCAATTCCACACAGAGAGTCACCCAAGGCTGGAATCAAATCTGGGTCTCTGGCACTGTGAGGCAGCAGTGCTAACCACTGAGCCACCATGCCACCCTTGTGATGGTGTCTGAGACTGAGTCACATGAGTGTCTTTGTTGAAACACTGTCAGATTTCTTGCTTTTAAGAGTATTCTTGAAATTGTCAAAGGTAGTTGAGAATCAGAGATCCAGTCAGAACCATGTGGAGGTGCAGTAAGAAGGATTAATGGGAATATGTAAATAAGATTGTTTACATTATGATTGGGAATGATGAAGGTTCACATACTACGAAGGATTGTTCTCTCTCATAGTTTCCTGGCAGAGTTGATGTCTTAATCTGTATGCATTTAGTGCTTATGATGCTTAAAGAAAAAGCTCATAATACAACCCAACATCTAAAAGACTCCTGCAATATTTGCCGACCTCTCGCCCAGATCCAATCGAGCTATAGTAGTTTTTGAGAAGATCTCCAAGCCTAGGGAGAGGGAATTGACAGCTTGGGAATCGACAGCTTGGGGTTCTAAAGGTATCCTTGAAGGAGGGTCACTCCTGCTCCTGTTGGCCAACGTGGAGTCTATAAAAATTTAGAAAAAATATGTACGTAGTCTCTCATGTGCAGGGTCCTCAGTTTTCTCAGCTTTAACTAGAACATTTGTAACTGCTAGGGCTCATGGTTATAATGGCAGGTATGTTTCTATTACATTCCTGAGGACCAATAATGCTGTTTAAACTAGGCCTCTGGTCCTGGTTGGGCGTTCTAAACAAGAATCTGTTTACCTCTGAACTATAAACAAACTGAGATGGATCTTTTGCTGCTATTGTAACATTGTTTAATTTTCATAAGACTGTTATATCTTCAACCACTCAAACCTGTTCCGTCATATGTTTGGGCTGTGACTGATCTGTATCTGAACACCGTCGATCCAACTTGGTGCCATATCCCTTAAGATTCTTG
>NW_025975643.1:0-7832 GCF_021869965.1 Rhincodon typus
CTTGGCCTGCTGTGTTCATCCAGCTCTACACCTTGTTATCTCTAACTGTAAAGCTTGCTGTAATTCTGTGTTGAGATGTCTTTTTATACGCCGTCATTTAAAACTCTAATAAGTAAATTTAGAACAAATCTTACCACATTTCTTGTTAATCATGCTCCAATAATTTTGGTGTTGAGATCAGGTGTTTAATAGAGAAAACTAGACCATTTATAAATGGTGTTAAACATAGTTGCTAAGCACAGTTTAAGATTGACCCTACTGTACTTTTGCAGTAGCATTCTATCGTGGACCCATTGTTACACGTTGGCTTTAGATGTCTACAGGCTGTGATCACAATGTTTGTGGGGCCAGCAGGAAGGCATCAAATTTTCACGGGGCCATTCTGACTTGATCTGTTTGCACTGACCTGTCCCATGCTACAAAATACCACAGCTTGCCAATTTGGGGTTTCTGGGCTCTCCTGAAATCTAATTCTTATTTTCTCCTTTATAAAGGGCATTGAGTTTATTTAACACATATTGTTCTTTGTTTGTTAGTCCGAGCTATTCCTTAACCTGGATCTCTGGTGGAACCTATTTGCATCAATCTAGTGGTCGATGCATTTCATTTCACTCTATGTACAGACCTGCAGTCTCTTCGGATAGTGGGTTTCCCATGTGCTCAAATCCTGAAGTTATTTTTTTAAGTGGTGAGTGGAGGTTAATAAAGGAATCCCAAAATCAACAGGTAGCTATAACAATGGGTTATTTGCTTCTGCTGTTACAATGTACTTCAGCAGAATCTCTAAATGACATTCAAGGTCACTGTACTTAGGTAATTTAGTGAGGCAACATCCCTGTTAATGGTTTCCTAAAGTTAATGTTGTCAAGTTTTAGCTGATTGCTGAAAATCATTATTAATTGCATTGTTAATTATAACATTGTCATATTAATTCTAAAAGCATACTTGAAAAAGGACTGAAGTGAACTTGTTCTTTTAACAAAACTGCAGAGAGTGTGAGATCTTCTCTTAAGCTTGTCATTTTGGAAAGGGTTTTGCAACCAAATCAATGCTGGACGGTGGAATTTTGGGAGAGGTTTTCAAAACAGCAAATGTTTTCTGTTGGAGAAAAGTGATGATAGTAGTTTGAAAATTTATTAGACTTCTTATGGTGTTAGTATGGAAATAGAACCATGTGGCCTATTTGATTTGCCTCATCCTACTATTCATTGTATCATGTGTTCAAAAATTTGTCAAAATATATAGCTATTCCTCTGTAATTATAGCCTGTCTTGCTTTGAACAAAAGAACAAAGAGCAATACAGCACAGGAACAGGCCCTTCAGCCCTCCAGGCCTGCACTGTCACATTTTATTGTGGTATGTGTGGTAATATCTATATTATCGAATCCGAATAAGAAGCTGACATAACACGTCACCACTTTCAGCGCATTAGAGTCGTATGCTCTTCACTTTGAAAGCTTCACTTTGAAAGTAATGTTGTATACTAATCACACTTTGAACATTTAAAAATGTTCCATAGTTTTTCTAATTTATGTAAAATAGCTGAAAACTACTGAAACATGGAATCTGGGAAACGATTGAATATTGGGTTAAAAACAAAAGAGAAAAGATTAGGAAAGAAGGGAAGTTTTGTTTAAATGTTTGGAGGTGGGCAATAGAGGCCCTATTCAGTTCTGAGACTGTTGATGTCCACTTTATGAATATCAATGATTTAGATATAGGGATTAAAGTCATCTTTTTCCTTCATTCTCTCCCACATCTATGAGACAGATGAAGTACTTGCCTATGTCTGTTTCCATAGTTAGCTTCTCCTGGAAGAGGTTGCTAGCCTGCTGCCAGAGGCTATGGCTTGAGTGGTGTCACTTCACAGCCAACATGGTTGCCAGGAGACTTTCTTATTTTCACTGTTTGTCATGGGCATTTTGGGAGGATTTACAGGTTGATAATCACCTTTCTTAATCACATCATGGATGACCTTCTGCGGCCAACAAATCATGAAGTTGGACTTGAACCCAGATCATTTGGATGCTATCCATTTCATCACACAAACTCTTGTGAGAGGAAGTAGATGATGCTAAAATAGTTGTTGATTAAAAATTATGAGAGACAAAGGAAGTTGCCAGGGAATTATGATAAAATGATGGAATGGCAAAAAAGTAAATGTTAAAACTTTAAAAATTTGAAATGGTGCATTTTGATTTATAAAACAAAATTATGCAATTATACTTTGTGGAAAAGATTAGTTATTTAGAAGAGCTAAGCACTATGGTGGTGATGGGGAGGTCATATTCACAGAATGTTAAAGCAAAACCTTTAATTTCACAATAGAAAAACTGTAAAACTGGGCTTTGCTGAAAGAATATAGGATATAAGATTCAAGATTTAATGGTATGTATGAAAGCTTAGCAAGAGGATATCTAGAGTATTGTATGTAGTTTTGGGCTCTGCATGATAGGAAGAATATTGAGAAGACAGAAAAAGTAATAATGAAATGCAACTAGAATACTCCCTTGTCTGATCAAATACAAATAAAAAGCCTTAAACATGGTTGCTTGGATAAAGCAGCGAAGGTTATAAAATGACTTATAAAGCTGTTTAAAATTATGGAAAGATGAGAGGGTACACAGGCAAATAGTTTTACAGATACTTGAATGGTTGAACAATTTATAATAAAAAGCTATAGAAGTAAAATTAAATGTAAAACATTAAGGATTGAGAGTAGGAGAAGTTTGAAGTTGTGAAATGCATGATCAGAATTGATGATTGATGCAGGCACCATGTTAACATTTAAGAATTGTTATCTGGATCAATGAAGGAATGAGGAGTAAAGGAAATTGGGAAAAGGTCAGGCAGATCTGGAGGGTAAATATGGAACATAAACTTACTAGGGAAAATATAAATCTTTGGTAATTAACTATAGTGCACGAAGGACATAAGCAACTGTCCATTAGAGAAAAAAATGCTTTGTTGCAAAGAACAGACGAGCACCACTTCTAAGGTGTGGGGCAAGGTAAGACATCAGATCGTCATGAATTGCCACATTTGATACAGAAATTGAACCGGCGCCATTTCTATAATGCTACATTACACTTTAACTGTCTAGCCAAATAGGGAAAGTTGATTTTTTTTAATATTGAATTTTTTTGTACAACTGTGAATAACATTAATAGAAATAATGAGTCTTGGTAAAATAGCAATCCATTTATTCATCTGAAGTACTAGGGCAAAATGAAAAAGGTACAATTAAAGGTCATTGCAACAAATTGTTTGAAGTAAAATTTATGCTATAAGCCTCAGATAGATTTCCCTACTTTTACGTGGAAAAAAAATAAATCTGCTCCTTCACAAGTAAAAGTATGTTAACACTGGACTTCCACCTGTAACAAGGCTGGCTGACCAAATTTATGATCATTACAAATTCCTTGCCAAAAAGTATTATGTCAATTCACTGGTGAGTGGTCTGTCCCAGGCCTTGGCTAATTGCCTGTTGATACTTATTGTTGGCAGCTTTTGCCTGTGGTAGCTTGCCTTTGTGTTTCACTGTCTGGAACAGGACTCCAAGACAGGCCCCAAGTCTACGTCAGCCAGAATTGAAACTGAATCCATGCTGTTGGCATTGTTTTAAACCACATGCTAGCAATCATCAGGAAACATCCCCACTTCTGTTCTTATAATGAAGGGTAAGTCATTGATGAGGCAGCTAGGACACTATCCTGAGGAACACCTATTTTGATGTCCTATGCCTGAGATGACTGACTTCCAACAAGTAACCATCTTTCTTTTGAGCTAGGTATGACTCCAAACTAGCAGCAAGTTTGCCTCTGATCCCCATTAACTCCAGTTCTGCCATGGCTCCTTGATGCCAGACTTGGTCAAATGCTACCTTGATGTCAAGGACTGTTACTCTCCCATCAATTTCAATGTTCAGTTCTTTTGTCCATATTTTGACCAAAGCTGTCATGACGTTGGGAGCTGAGTGGCACTGGCAGAACCCAAACTGAGCACCTATAAATAAATTAATGTGGAGTAAATGCTACTTAATAACACTATTAATGATGCTTTCAATTACTTTGCCTGGGATGATGATTGGGACTGTCAAAACTATCAATGAATTGTGGAGTTAAAAATATTAACAATGCTTGGTATCTCAGCGTTCTTGTTGGCATAAACCATCATAGGAATTTTGTTGAATGATTGGTTTCCCAAACTATTATTTTCACAAAAGATGCCCCTCAGGTGAGTATTTGAAAGATAGTTCAAACTGCTTGTAGAATAGATTGTTTGCACATGGGTTTGGGCACTTAATTAAAATGTATGTTTTCATATGGCAGTAGTTAAAGGAATTTGCAACAACATAAAACAGCCAGATAACAATTTTCTGTCAGTATCCCTTCTGAGGAATGCCCAAGCTGGATAATTAATGAGTTGACATGGAGAGAAAGGGCAAAGACCAAGGAGGAGGGGTTTGAGTTGGCACAAGTTGGCATGACAGCTATAAAAAGCTATGGGGATCACTGAGGGGCATGGGGGTGGTACAAGGTGCCATGGGAGATGGGTAGATAGACACAGATTGGTACAGGAGGAATGAGAGACCATGAGGGATGGGCACATGTGTATTGACAGGCACAGGAGGTACAAGAACCATGACAGATGGCTGGATGAATGTACGCTGGTAATAAAGGATATGGCTGGCTATGGAAGTGGCACAGGGGCATAGGATGGTGTGGAGGCTGAGGGGGCCCATTGAGTGGGAACAGGGTATTAGGTGGAATGATACCTGAAAAATGAGAGAGTTATGGGATGAAAACATTAGGGATGTTTATGCTTTAATCTGTATTTTTAAACTTTGAACACTGTTTTGAAGACTCCTGCACGTAGGCTTCCACTCAGTCCATCTTAAGAACTAGCAATCTTTTCCTAGGTTTCTTGGCCTGACTCCCAATCTAGCAAAACTCGCTGGTCTGAAAATTTGAAGCGTTGGCATTAATTCTTAAAGATGCATTCACAGGACCAGAATTTTTCCTGCCTTTGCACACTAGAGCTAGGAATGAAAATTGGGCCTTAATCTTTCTGTTGTGCAAATATTTACAGTAATTGACTAAAACTGTAATTTTATCTCCTTGCAAAGGAATAGCCTGAAAGTTAGTCATCCTTCAAGTTTATTTTTAAAAGAGGTATGATTTTTGCAGCATCAGGGCCAGCAGATGATTTTAACTCACACTTTGTCAGTGGATTTGAATTGAATTCATGTGATCATGCTTAAGGTGCCCATGCATCTGCAAACCTGCAAGCAATTTAATGTCATCTCCACATATGAGTGCAACTGGTAGGAACTTGTGTCTCAGCGTTAGAGGCATGGTGTTTCTTTATGAATTCAACCCAAACAATATTTGGCCATAAGTTCAAATGGAAATAATTTTTATGTTCATATTATTGTAATCCTTTATGTTGTTTGACTTGCTTTTGCCCACAATGAAACTCTAGGATAACCTTATTTAAAAATGTGATACAGTTTCAGAATTTCTAAAATCGGATAATCCATGGAAAATACTTACCAGACTGATGATGATAAAAATCATTTGCATCACATCTGTGTATGCCACGGAGTAGAGACCACCCAATAATGTGTATATTATAACTACACAAGCTGATATAAGGATTGTCAAATAGGTTTCAATATCCAAAATTACGGTCATTGTAGCACCTATAATAGATGTGAATCCTTGTTAGTAAATCATGGTATAATAATTCTGTACAATAATATGTATAATTTCAGGAAACTTTTAATATTTACCTAATGCTGCAAGAATAGCAGCTGACCAGAATATATCTCCTAATATAGCTGGGATCAAGAGGAGGCTACCCATAACTCTACCAAATTTAATCTGGAGTGGGTCCATCATGGTGACATATCGATTGGCCCTCATTGGTTTTGCAAAGAGAAGGCCACCTGCATTAAAAATAAAAACAGCTGTTATGTTTATAAGGGCAGAAAGTCTATGCCATTCTGTTAGTTTTGTCATGAACTATCTTTCCAATGCCCTCCAAAGGTGACCCTGCCAAAAGTTGACTGGACCATTGATTGTGTGTCTTATGTGTATGGCACCAATGGTGCAAAACATTATGTATGAAACTCAAACCTTCATCCTTCCTCTGCAAACCACCAACCACTCCCCCAACTACCTATCCAATCCCAGCTATTGACTCTTACACTTCTTTTTGCACAAAAGGGTTAATCCAATTAAACATTTTTAAGAAAGTGAATTACTCTCTTCAGGTGCCCACACTGTTGGGGTCCATTTTTCTTCTCTTGAACCTGGTACGGTTCAAATTATCCAGCACTAATGCACCCAGCTGAGAATAAGCAGGCGTAACATATGGTTGAGAGCTGGATGAACACAGCAGGCTAAGCAGCATCATAGGAGCAGAAAGGCTGACGTTTCGGGCCTAGTCCTATGATGCTGCTTAGCCTGCTGTGTTCATCCAGCTCTGCACCTTGTTGTCTCGGATTCTCTAGCATCTGCAGTTCTAACATATGGTTGAGCTAGTCTCTGCTCCTAGCTGCAACTTTTCTTTCTTATTTGTCTTAAAAGTGAAAGGAAGTGCCAATTCTTTCAAGTCATACGTGGCAGAATCCCAATCCCATAACCCTCAATGACTCAGTGGAAAAATGGAAAGTGTAACTATGTATTCTTTGAATGAGCAAAGACTCTCACAAACTTATTTGGATTCTGATGGTGAAACTTTAGAATGTCTGCAGGTTACTGATTCCAAGAAGGTAAACTGTGACTTTAATGTTACTGATATATGACCAGCCATAAATTATCCAACATGAAGATTCATCTAAAGCTCCACTTCGTCAGAATGTCACCAGAAGAGCATGGTGGCTCAGTGATTAGCACTGCTGCCTCACAGTGGCAGGGACCTGGGTTTGATTCTGGCCTTGGATGACTGTATGCATGGAGTTTGCACATTCTCCCTGTGTCTGTGTGGGTTTCCTCTGAATGCTCTGGCCTCATCCCACAATCCAAAGATGTGCAGGTTAGGTGGATTGGCCTGGGGTAGGATAGGGGGTGTGGGTCTGGGTGGGATGGTCTTTGGAGAACTGGTGTGGACTTGATGGGCTGATTGCCTGCTTCCACACTTCCTTGTCTCAAAAGTAATTGAGCAAAATTTCCATAATAACAACCAACCTATTTGCCTGTGCAATGTTCAACTGAGAAATGCTCTTCTAGCGACATTCTGAAGGTGTTAACAGAAGTAGAGTTTTAAATGCATCTTCACGTTGGATAATTTATGGCTGGTCATATATCAGTAAAATTAAACTTTTGTCAAAACCATATTCTTTCTGTATAAGTGTTCTCCCTCTTGATGTTTGCCTCAAAACACTCATCATCTTTAGATCTCCAGTTATGAAACAGGCATGAGACCAACTGTTAGAGCTCTGCTAATAGTGTGTCTCTTAAGACAGCATTTAAGAACTATGAAGCTTTATTCCATTCTCCCAGTTTTCCTGAGGAAAGTGCCTGGTCTTCACCAGTGCATTCATGGTTATACAGCTGAGGTCATTAAACTACTAATTAGAAGATTATAGATGAAAGTCTGTGTCCTTTTGGTCTGTGATGAAACATTTTAAAGTTTCAGTGTACGGTGTCACTGCACTAACTTTGTAAATTACTTGAACAACTATACATTATTCATGAGATAGTAGGAACTGCCGATGCTGGAGAATCTGAGATAACACGGTGTACAGCTGGATGAACACAGCAGGCCAAGCAGCATCAGAGGAGCAGGAAAGCTGACGTTTCGGGTCTCGACCCGAAACGTCAGC
>NW_025975644.1:0-2557 GCF_021869965.1 Rhincodon typus
ATCCAATTGCAACAAACTGCTCCCCACCATCTTCTCAAGAGCAACAGAAAAGTTGTAATAAATGCTGAAGTACTCACATCCAAGGGAAGAATTTAAAAATAAGGAGGCTCTAAGTTTCTTCAGATTAATATTCTAATTCACTGTAAACACTAATTATGACGATTTCAGGAAGCTGGCTTCGTGCAGTAGTGTGGCTGAGCGGTCTAAGGCGCAGGATTTAAGCCCCCATATCTGTTGAGTTGTGGGTTCAAATCCCACCGCGACTGCATTCACTTGTGATGTACTCTAGCTGGGCAATGTCAAAAATGTGATGTCTTCTTTCCTTCTCGGTGTTTGCAGTTCCTCGGGCCTCTGACAGTTTTGGTGATGAAAGCAGTAAAATGGGCAACAAGTCCTGAAACCAGTGAGAGCTCCAGCTGTACAGCACCTCCTCAGATCTTCGCTTGGGGACTTTGCATGTCATGTTGGCGCCAGCTTCTGCTTCTCAATTGGTCAGTCGCTGAAAGGGCTGTAGCTCGAGACCCAGGTTCGCTGCTTCAGCAATTTCAGAGCAAACAATTATTTCGACAACGTATCTACATCTCACCCACGAGACCTCTATGATGAGATTGGATTTACACAGCACCATTAATGCTTCACCTCGGCTCCACTCGGAGTGGGACAGGGACAGGGACAGGGACAAGTAGCAGGCTATGATACCGTATTCTCCAATCAGAGAGTGGTGTGACCCTTTTTATCTTTTAGTTTTAAATTCTGTATCTGACACTTCTCTCACTAACACCTGATAAAGGAGTGAGGTTCCGAAAGCTTGTGTTTTCAAATAAACCTGCGGGACGATAACCTAGTGTCACGTGATTTCTGACTTTGTCTGCACCTGTCCAACACCGGCACCTCCACATCAGGGGATTTTGCACAGTTTGTTGACGTCCGTTTCCGTGGCTCAACGGATCAGCATCAGAATGTAAATTGAAAAGATACTAGCTCGAGGCCATGCAAATGCAGTACTTCGGTTGCTTTGGGTCAAGTTCTTCCATTTAACCCACGCAAAATCCATGACAAGATTGAATTCAAAATACACCCATCAAGGACTCTCTCTTCCACTGCTCCACACAGAGTGAGACAGAGACAAGCAGCGGGATTTGACCCCTCTCTCCAATTTCCCGCTGCCAGCAGAAAGCGGCCACTGCAGCTTCAATCAGCGGCTTCCTGCTCATCCCTGGACACAATTTATAGAAACTCGTTTCTCATGAATGGTTTTCATTGTGTGAAAGGGTCGAAAAAACTTTTCTTAAATTTGGCAACAACTGCTGCAGATTTTCCCTGTCTTTGGAACCTTTCCACCCAAATCCCTGTCTCCAAGTGAGAAGCAGCAAGATTTTGTGATGAGAACAGCAATATAAAAACGAACTCTGTTCAGATTTAACGAAAAGTGGGTAAAACACAACTTGTTCGGATAATGAGGGAGCAGTGCTGTGAGGCGAATGTAATAACCGCTACCCTGCAGAAACACAGCGGGCACACCGACCCTAGTTTTTACATTGTCTTGGTCTATTATGCACAAACGATCCAGTCATCTATTACATTGCAGTTTCTAATGCATGAGACCATCTCTCAGAGGACACCAATGCCTACAGTGTTGGTTCTGTAGTTTGGTGATTCACCCAGTGGCTGTGAGTTCATTTCTTTCTTGGGCCTGCGAGAATTTTCACCACCTGCTGCATCCAACATCCAAGGAAGCTCTTTAAATGTCGTTTGAAATTATTTCTGATGTAACAGTATTAACACCATCATGTCATTTCCTCGACCAGCCAGAAATGCGTTTGAAATACTACATTCCTGTTTGTCCTTCCAGGTATTTGAGAAAGATCTTTCCGAAGCAGCTGATGTTATTTCGTCTTCAGAGCAGTGAGAGAGATGAGTCGGGAAGTGTAATAAATTTCGACATTGCAGTCAAGCCAGGTAGGAGTCGATACTACAATCTCCTAATTTGTAGTCAGCCGCGCTTTCCATTGCGACAGCAGCCCACCGCGTTACTGCCCTTTACACACTGCAGTTATGGTGTTAACAGGGATACGAGAAGCAACAACGTCCTAACGTGAACAGCCAGCAAAGATAATCACCGTCACTGATGCGGTTCAATGGCCCCTACTTCGTGATGCGGCGAGATTCACTGCCAAAGAAAACATATTTGTCCACAGGGAGTTGCCATTCACCTTAACCAGTCCGCTCAGCCATTCAATGAGATCACAACTGTTCTAATAAATCTCAACTCCACTTTCCTGCTTTTCCTCCATAACGTGAGGAAAATTCAAGTCTAATCACAACATCGTATATTCCTGTTATCTTTCGGAAGTTTACTTTAATGACCTGTGTGCGTTTGCAGGAAATTGAATAATATGAAACGAGCGAAAAAAACCCTTCCAGCAATTTAACCCAGTGCAGAGTCAACCATATGAGTAAGTTCAGAGAGCGAAAACATTACCTCCATTACTCCCTGCGCAGATATCTCTCTTTACGAGTTGAATATTTGCAGCATTTTTCTTCATAATTGAGATAT
>NW_025975644.1:2567-7831 GCF_021869965.1 Rhincodon typus
ATTTTCTTCCTTCAAACCCTCGCTGTCTCACGTATCTGCATTTGATGTATCAGAATTCAAACACAGCTCTTAGAGATTGCTCTCCGTTCCACAATTACCAACCGTCCTTTACCTTCCTCTGTTCACTTCACGGAGGCACTGCGCAATCGAACACTCATTTTTACATTGACACCGTTTAGTCTGTCCTGCTACGGTCACTCTCGATGAGTGAATGTGCTCCTGACTTACTAATGAAACCTTCAAAACAGTCGATCTACTTAGATACTGCGATTGTGAGACCAAACATCATGCAGCAGCTTTTTCCTGACATGCGCCAGTGATTATTGGAGGATCAGACTCAGGAAAAGGACACAGGACAACATTGATCAGAACAGACTTCGATGAAAAGACCATTTCCTGTGGTTTCTGCGTCATTTATTTCATTTGTTAATTCGGCGATAGCTAGAGTATTGTGTGCAGTTCTGCAAATTCACATTACAGCAGTATGTGATAGCACTGGAAAAGATGCAGAAGAGATTTACCAGGATGTGGTCTGGGCTGAAGAGTTTCAGTTATGAAGAGAGATTGGACAGACTGGGTTTGTTTTCCTTAGAGCAGTGTAGATTTACAGGAGACAAGATTGAGATGTATAAAACAATGAGTGTTACTGATAGGGTAGACTGAAAGAAATGTTTTCTCTTCATGGCAAGATCGATCAAAAGCGGGGCAGAGATTTGAAGTAAGATGTCGGAAGGTTTGAGTGGATGGGCAGAAAACTTTTTCTCAGCCAATGCATGTTTGGAAAGTGGAAGCCACTGTCTGTAAGTGTCCTCGTGGCGGATATCCTCGTAGTTTTAAGAAGCATTCAGATGTGAATTTGTGATGCCAAGGCATACAAGACTATGGACCAAGCGATGGAAAATAGAATTAGGATAGTAAAGCAGTTTTATTTGCCTAATGCACACTTAGGGTGCTCGGGGGTGGCGGGGGGTCGGGTGGTGCACGCACCATCCTTGGTAGTATAGCAGTTAGTATCCCCGCCTGTCACGCGGGAAACCACGGATCAATTCCCAGCCAGGGAGACTCTAAGCATTTTTGATTCAACCTTGGGTGATGCCTGTGTGGAGATTGTGCCTTCTCCCCTTGTCTCCGTTGAGATTTCTTCTCACAGGTAGAACATATGCAGATTAGGTGAATTGGCCATTGGAAATTGCCCTAGAGTGCAGGGATGTGCAGACCAGATAGTTCAGCCGTGGTAAATACACGTTTACGGAAAGTTGTCGGGTCTGAGGAAGGGTCACCGGACCCTACAGTTAACTCTGAGTTTTTCTTCGCAGATGCTGCAGACTTTCTGAGCTTTTCCAGCAATTTTGTTTTACTTCGAGGGTCTGTACAACCTCAATGGGCCGAATGGTCTCCGTGTATACGGTAGCGTTTCTGTGCTCTCTGACTGTATGCGTTTTTATCTTATTTAGGATTTCGAAATTGCACAAAAATGTGCTGCTCATTAATATCTGTTCAGAAGAGAGGTGGTCTCAATAGGACTCCTTTTAACAACATTGTGCACTGTTCTCAAATCTGGAAAACAACTCCTCATAGACAATTTTACATCCCCGCTGTCATGGAGCTTTTCATTCCATGACATGACCCACACTACACCAACTGTCATCACCGTTTCTACGTTAAAGAATACACAGCTAGTTACATATATCTCTCAAAGAAGAGTGAAATTAGTGTCAGAGCACCGCACTAATCAGATACAAATTTGCAGCAAGAAACAACGGATTATTGTTGATGGTTGTTTTTGTCACTGATAATCTGTTTCCAGTGTTGTTTCAACAGGCTCTGTGCAAGGTCACGTGATATATGTGACAGACGTAGAGACATTGTAACAGGAAGAGGCCAGTCGGTCCTTCCAGCCTGCTCCACTATTCAATATGATCATAGAGATCACCCAACTCAGTACCCTGTTTCACTTTTCATCCCATATCCTTTTGTCCTTTGAGCCCTAAGAACCATAACTAACTCCTTCTTGTAAAAATAATCAATGCTTTAGCTTCAACCGCTTTGTGAAGCACAGAATTCTTCAGGTTCATTGTTTTCTGGTGATGATATTCCCCTCACCTCATTCCTATATGGCTATAGCTTATCCTCAAACTGTGATCGCTGGTTTTGGACCCTCCAGTGATCGGGAACATGCATCTTTTGTTTACCTTGCCTAGTCCTGTTGGTATTTTATAGTATGCTTGGAAATGTCCCCCATTGGCTTATAGATACGTTTAATGATTTGTAGATCAATATCGGAGGCATGATTAAGAAGTTTGCAGGCAACACGAGACTTAGGAACTTCATTGAAAATGAAGAGTGTCGGTGTAGTCTGCAAGATGATATCGATGGACTGGTCAGGCGAGCAGAGAAAATGACGAATGGAAATAAGCCCAGGAAAGAGTGAAGTGATGTGTTTGGGGAGATCCAACAAGGTAATGGAATGCACAATTTAGGAAACAATACCAAGAGGTGTGTGGGATATATGCTAAAGGAGTCAGAAAGATTTATGGGGCGAGGACATTCTTTTTTCAGACAGTAGGTGGTAGGTGTATGGAACTCACTGCCGGAAATATATGAGACAGAAACACTGAACTCATTTAAAACCTCCCTGGATTTTCCACTCGTGTTCTATAATCTGTAGATCTACAGCTGCAATTGTGGAAAGTGGGCTGAGGTAAGTGTTCCGTTTCTCCTTCAGCACAGAGACACTGGACAGAGTGACCTCCTTCTCGTCTGCACGTTTCACAAAATTTTCGAATAAGTTGATGTCAGTGAGAAGGCAACTTTACATAATTGATCACTGGCTGATCTCAGTGAGTTGATGACTCTCTCTTAACAACTTTCTCCGTCCTTCATTGTGCATCTCCTCAACGTGTCTTGTTGCTGTCGTGTGAAATGAACATGTGAATATTTGTCTCGTTCAGTAAGCCATCACTAAACAGCAGACAAGAGCATTCCTTGTGAAGTGGGAGCAAGCTGGATCCATTAACCAGGGCTCGGTGTTTTCAAATGGTCCTATCCTGTTAACATTTTCTCCAATGATCCACGAGATCAGATACTCTTGTATGCTTACCTGCCAGTTTCATTTGTTTCATCGACAGTGATTTTCCACAAGCTAACAGTAAACCCTTCAATCGAAATGCAGTCTCTCAAACTGTTTCTATTGCTAGTTGGGTGCTGTACATCGTCGTATGTTGCAGACAGGGGCAGTTTCCCAATACGCGTTCTCTTGTTCAAATGCAAAGCACTGCCTGCCAGAGGAAGGAAACGGCTGAACACATCTGGCAATGGACCAACGCCGGTCCAAGAGAAAGGGCAGAAACAGCAGGGTCCTGGGAGCACGGAGTCAGAATGGGAAGCAGTTGTTATTGAAACAGTTTGCTGCCTTTTCTCCCGAAGCAACAGTGAATTGACTTAGTTTAGAAAGAGCTATACTAAGTTTGTTGTTAAAACTGTTGCATTGACGATGCCTCAAAACCCGGGCAGACCCAGACTGGTTGCCTTCCATTTTGTCAAATACCTCGATCAGTTTTTCGAACAGAGTTGCACTCAATGATGTCGGACTTCCTGATATCAGGGTTTAGGCCACAGGGTTCGTTGAGGCAAATATAGCACAGCAACACACACGGAGAAAGTGAAAACAAATATTTTGGATGTTTACCCACGCAATGGGAAAATACCCACCTTTCGGAGAGGCGAGGGCCTAGTGGCATTATCGCCAAACTATTCATGCGGAATCACAGGTATCGTTCTTTGTATTCAATAAAATTCTTGAATTCGGAGTCAAATGTCGGGAAAATCCCAACCCAATAGACTTTCGAGAAGGAATTAAATGCATCACTAGGCAACGCAAATCCCGTCCAGTGATCTGAGCTAACCAACTTTCTGCAATCTAACATTTAAAACACAACAGCTCAGTTCCTTTGCAATTTTCAATGAGTCACGTGGAATAACAAGACGCACCTTTAAAAACCATGTTTTTTTTGTAATAATAAATCTTAAGTGCTACACTTCTCCATGCAACTTCATTACAACCAAAGACAAGCAAGTAGAGGCTGCTACCCTCCTAATTCCATAGTCAACCTAGTCTTGTGAAAGGATGCTGGTCCCATCAACCCGTAATCAACGCAGCAAAATTCTCTATGCTGTACAATCTCATTCGTACTGCAAGAAAGGAATTTACTGTTTCTGCTCTCAGAGCTGAATTGGTTTAGCCAATATCTTGCTCAGCTCCCTGCTTCCAGTAAACACTTCAATCAGGAACAAATCTATCAAATTCTTTACAGTCCAATACAGACTGATGCTGCAAACTTGCAGAAGTCACACATTTCCACTTTCACTGTTTCAATCATTTGACGACAACGTTCAAAAAGCTCAATGAGATAAATCTAATTCTATTTCGATCATTGGAACGACTTGTAGGAATTTGCATGCGGGAAATTGAGTACTATGAAACAGATAAACAGTTTTTTCTGGATTTTATCACAGCACAGTGTTAGCGATACAGGGAAGGTCATCGAGCGAAAACATCACCTCCGTTTCTCTCTCCTCATATGATCCTTCTCCGGTTGAAAATTTGTGCTAATCAGTTGATAATTGAGGTATATCCCCCGGCTACGAATCATTATCCGAACACAGAGCGATCTTCTCCAATAAATTCTGTTTTGATCAACGACTTTTTTCCCACAGGCTGATGTCAGCATCTCAAACAGCCGGTGCACCGCCTCCTCCCCTCCGCCTCATTTGTTGTGTCAGAGCGCACAAGGCTATGGGCCAAGTGCTGGAAACTGGGATGCTGAGCCTCTTTCCGTGTTGTAAAAGCACGATAATTCAATCATTTTGGAGGAGAAAGAACGCCAGTGGAAAAAGAAATCCAGAAGCTGTGTCATTAAGAAACGATGCAAGCCCCCCTACAAGTATCCCTGGTGGTCTAGTGGTTAGGATTCGGCGCTCTCACCGCCGCGGCCCGGGTTCGATTCCCGGTCAGGGAACCAAGCTTTATTGTTCCTGATGGTGGCAACAGCAAAAGCAGCACAGCTCTGACCAGATTCCTTTCAATGTCTCAGATCAGTTCATGTCGGCGAGAACATCAGAGTCCATGTTCCAGCTTCTTAAAGAGGGGAAAGGTGCCTTAACTGTCACTGCTCAGTCGGACTATTCACCTTTGTGTTGTGTTGTTAACAGGGACATTAGCAGTAACATTCACAAGATGAACAACCAGCAACGATAATAACCAT
>NW_025975645.1:0-7830 GCF_021869965.1 Rhincodon typus
GTGGGCTTGAAATGAATATCGGTTTCTAGGTGGTTGCCCGATATGGATACCTTTAATGGTGTTTTATTTTCAGTATTCTGATAACTAAGAGAATGCAATTGTTACCTTCCATTTCAATTTATACGTATCATTTAACACATTAAAAAAATCAATTTTGTGAATTTTTGGAAGCTGGTGATATACTTTAGGGTAATAATGTTCACCGGATGCAGTTAGTGAAGGTGAGCTGGAAATTCTCGTATAAAGCAAAATGTTGTGGATCCTGAAAATCTGAAATAAAAACAGCAAGTATTGGAAAAACTCAGCAGGTCTGGCAGCATTTATTGAGGGAAAAAGCGAGTTAATGTTTCTAGTCCGATGACTCTTCTTCAGAACTGCAAGCTATTGAGCAAGATTAAAGCCAAATCTACACTGCTTTCCTGTTGAAGGTGAGGGAGAGTGGAAGGATTCATGAAGAATGTTTGCCAGTCTGGAAGAAATACTATAGAGGAAAGTTAATAGCACCATCAAGTTTACTACTCGCTATGCACCAAGTACAATTTACATTGATGTCCCAACATACTTAATCCCTGATTGTAGATGCATGACCGTGAGGAAAAGCTTCCCCTATCAGACTGAACCAATTAGTTGGCAATACTAGAAAAAGTACAATGCTGCAGATGATGAACTTCTGAAATAAACACAACAGGTCAGTCAGCACATTCAGGGAAAGGAATGGCTCAATGAGAACTGGACTGAATTACAAAGAATTTGGATCACAAAGCAAATTTCCAGCTGGAACAGTGCAAAAACTTTATGCAAACTTACAGTCAATTACAAAATCAAAACAGAAAATGCTGGAAATACCCAGCAGGTTAGGCAACATCTGAGAAAAGGGAAACAGTTATGCTTCAGGTCAATAACCTTTCATCAGATTTCAGATTTCCAGCAGTATTTTGCTTCATCAGCAGTCACTTTCCTTTTAGTTTTATTTCTTTTACTGTAATAGACCTAGGTCAAGGTAACATCTTTTAGTGTCAGGAACTACCTCAGGATCTCCTGATCAGCTACAAAACTTTGCTGCAAATGATGTTTAATGTGATGAGGTCTCTCCTGTGTTAAGTGATCCGTCAAGAAAAGCTGTGTGTCAGGCAAGGGGCTGAATTCTGGGTAGGAAGGGTTTATTTTGATCCTAAAATCCCATTTTTGGGTACCAACAGCTTTGTTCTGGGAGCTGTCAGGAGTCATCCTTGCACAGCTCACGGATGTCGAGTTAATAGAGATCCCACTCTTTCCTTGTCCTGTCACAGCCAGGGAAATCTAAGCTGAACTGCCTACAGGTTGAGATTTTAGATTGGTGCATTTACAGAGGTGGTTGAATTCACTGAAATGGAATGGAAGCATATTTTGTAGATATAGAGGAAAGATTGAACAAACTGGGCATGTTTCTGCTGGAGTTTAGAAGAGTGAGAGATAATTTGGTTAAAGTGTATAAGATCCTGTATGGTCTTCACAAAATGGATGTGGACGGGTGTTTCGAATAGTGGGTCAGCCCAGAGCTAAGGAGCACAGTTTAATAAATCGGTTTCTCTTCCAGCACAGTAATGAGGAGACTTCTTTCTCTCAGAGAGTTATGTGAATTCTCTACCCCAGAAAGCAGTGGAGCAGGGTCTTTGAATATTTATTAAGGCAGACAAGGATAGATTGTGTCAGGCAGGGTAATCAATAAGGGTAGGTGTGAATGTGGAATTTGTAATGCAATTGGATCAGCCATGATTTTATTGAATGGCGGAGCAAGTTTAAGGGGCTGAATGGTCTACTCTTGCCCCTAATTTGTAAGTTTGAATGTTCATTTGTTCACATAATGAAAGATTGCTAAATCTGTGGATAGCATTACATCCATTTAATTTGCTTGAAATAAGCAGACTAATCAAATTGATTCATAAAAGAGGCAAATACTTTGACTGATGGAGTTATAAGTGATTTCATTTATTCAAAGTGACTCTAACTCAGCAGTTAGAGACATAACACACCTATCTTACCCATGAAATGAGTTTCTCTGATTTAGAAATTGCTGTAAGTGGTTTCCTGTGCACATGTCTATCTAAGGGAATCAGGAAGCAAATGAAAAAGCACGAGTCTTTGAGAGATTCAGAAACATTTGGAACAAACATTATTACCAATAAGCATTGGAGGGTGCAGAAGAAAAAATAAGTGAATGAAGCATGTGAGTTTTTCTAGGTCTTCTTGTCTGAGACCAATGCCACAGAAGATTACAGCATCTGTGGGGAGAAGATAGAGTTATTGTTTCAAGTTCAATGACTCTTCATCAGAACCAGAGTATTCCTCGAATCACTGGACGCAAAACATTAACTCTGCTTTCACTCCACAGATACTGAGTTTCTCCAGCAGTTTCTGTTTTTGTTTCAGATCTCCAACATCTGCAGTTCTTTAGTTTATATTATACCACAGAAGATTAACTGACGGTGGATGATTTTTATGTTTTCTATTCTGGTTGCAAATAAAGAAGTTAATCTAATCATCTGGACAATAGGTCAATATGAGGTTCTGGATTCATGGGAAGGGTGGTTTTCAGAGGGTGACCTCTCCTGATTCTGGACCTCTTCACCGGGCACTGAGTACCAGCCAATGAGCGAAGACCTCTTAGAGATCACCAGCAAAATTAACAGGGCTTGTTGGGTAGCTTTCAGGAGGTTTCGGAGATTAAATCCTGAACTAGTGTTAAATCATTTAAATCTTGGTGAACTCACTGAAGATTGACTTTAAGTACCTTATCAATGAGCCTAATTGAGACTCTTCTGCACCTACCACACCATCTAAATTAGAGACAGTTTTCCCAATCCCTAGAATAAGACATAGATTCTCTCAGTGCTCCACCCCTCAACAAATGTGGTGCTCTGTCAGAATCTCTTGCCATAAAGAAATACAAGTTCTGAATAAATAGAATCAACTACAATTCCTGATATTGAAAGCAGTTGTTTTTTCGCTGGAAACGTAATGGCATGACAGTAAAGATAAATAATGTTTCTGATGGAATCTTTCCCAGAACTTCAAACTGAAATTTAAAGGAGGATTTTAGGAATATCACCTGCCAGCTTGCCTAGAATCCATCTTCCTCTTCTCCCTTTCTTCTTTCTCCTCTTTTTCATCCATCACTCTAGCATTCTCCTCAATGATGTCCTGAGCAGCATTCATCTCTCACTTCCTTCATTCCCCAAATCCACCCTTACTTCGTTTGGTCATACCTGCATCTGATTATAATCTTAAATTCTTATAATTTCACAAAGATGATTTGACTCTGCCTGGTTCAGCAATTTCTGGAGTGGGAATGAACAGCTATGACCTCTGTGTTATGCTATATATTAGACAATGAGCTGGAGCAGACACATGGTACAGTATTCAGCGGTGTTATGTGTACTGGGATTCCTGATGAGCTGTGCTGTTAACAGAACAATTCCAACCTTGATGAGAAAATTCCAATGTCAATAAGAAATTAGAAAAAGGCAAAGATTGAAAAATACATTGGCACCATTGCAGAAATGCACTGTCAGCAGAGTACTGTTGTAAAACGAAAGGCGATTTAACACAAATAGTTGCTCTGCTGACTCATCATGAATGTAGTAAAATGTAAATGATTTTTGTCAGATACAGAAAACTGAACAGATATTAGCTGCAGTAATAACCAATGAAGAGCTGTCATCATAGAACTCACCTGTCTGTTGCTCATAAACTAAAAATTGCTTATTGTGCCCTTTTTTGACAAATGCTAAATGGTTGTCCTTCATCTGCGAAGGGCAGCTGTGAAATTAAAAAAAACATTGATTGTCTCTTAGAGAGGCTTATTGAAAAATGAGAAAAAAATCCTGACGTGACATGAGACACTGAGCTATAACCAACACACACTAGACCCTCAAATCTTCCACAGAGCATTTATTCCTGGTATTACTTGTGAAATGGCACTGTTGACTTCAGTGTCAATTGGTGTAGCATTGTCTAAAATATTGAATCATATGTAACACTGGCATTTTGGAAAAGTCATTTTAATATCATTGTGTTTTGAAGCATTTCAGTAATGTTCATATGTAATCTGAAACTTAATTTTTATCGAAAATAGGTTTCATGCATACTTCATGCATTTCCATGGTTGAATTAATCTACAGCAACATTTTGTAACTTTAATTTACAAAAGGAGGTTCTTGAAGCGGGAAACACAGAAAGTATTGAGCGTTAGCAGCAGATATTTGAAATGGCAAAAGGTTTAGTCAAAGAGATGTGTCTTGGTGAGGAGCTTAAAGTGTAGAGTGATAGAATTGGTTCCAAAGAATGGAATTCAGGCAACTGAAGGGGGAACACTTATGAGGCCAGGGGTAGATGGCACGAATGGGCATCAAAGTAGGAGAAGGTTATAGAGGCGAGTGGCCGCTTGATTGTCACTACATCCATAAACATCCACTCCCTCCACCACTGACGCTCAGTAGCAGCAGTGTGTACTATCTACAAGATGCACTGCAGAAAATTCACCAAAGATCCTCAGACAGCACTTTCCAAACCCACAACCCCTTCCATCTAGAAGGACAAGGGCAGCAGACATATGGGAACACCACCACCTCCAAGTTCCCCTCCAAGACACTCACTATCCTGACTTGGAAATATATCACTATACCTTCACTATCGCTGGGTCAAAATCTATAGGAAAGATAGGAAGGGGATTGGGGTGGGGGGGGGGGGGGGGCGGGTGGGGGGGGGCGGTGTGTGCAAGAGAGGAGGGGTAGTGACGTTTTTGATTAGGAATTACATTACGACTGTACTTAAGGAGGATATTCCTGGGAATACGTCCAGGGAAGTTATTTTGGTGGAACTGAGAAACAAGAAAGGGATGATCACCTTATTGGGATTGTACTATGGATCCCCGAATAGTCTGTGAGAAATTGAGAAACAAATTTGTCAGGAGATCTCAGTTATCTGTGAGAATAATAGGGCAGTTGTGGTAGGGGATTTTAACTTTCCAAACGTAGGGTGGGACTGACATAATGTTAAAGGCTTGGATGGAGAGGAATTTGTTAAGTGTCTACCAGAACATTTTCTGATTCAGAATGTGGATGTACTTACTAGAGAAGGTGAAAAACTTGACCTACTCCTGGGAAATAAGGTAGGGCAGGTGACTGAGGTGTCAGTGAGGAGGCACTTTGGGGCCAGTGACCATAATTCTATTAATTTTAAAATAGTGATGGACAAGGATAGACTGGATCTAAAAATTAAAGTTCTAAATTGGAAGGAGGCCAATTTTGATGCTATTAGTCAAGAACTTTCAAAAGTTGATTGGAGGCAGATGTTTGCAGGTAAAGTGACAGCTGGAAAATGGGAAGCCTTCAAACATGAGATAAGGAGAGTTCAGAGACAGTATGTTCCTGTAGGATGAAGGGCAAGGCTGGTAGGTGTAGGAAATGCTGAATGACTAGAGAAATTGAGGTTCTGGTCGAGAAAAAGAAGAAAGCATATGTCAGGTATAGACAGCAGAGATCGAGCAACTCGTTAGAGTGTAAAGGCCGTAGGATTATACTTAAGAGGGAAATCAGGAGGGCAAAAAGGGGACATGAGATAGCTTTGGCAAATAGGGTTAGGGAGAATCCAAAGGGATTTAATAAATACATTAAAGACAAAAGAGTAACCAAGGAGAGAATAGGGCCCATTTAAGATCAGCATGGACACCTGTGTGTTGAACCGCAGGAGTTGGGGGAGATATTAAATGAGTATTTTGCATCAGTGTTTACTGTGGAGAAGAATATGGAAGTTATAGAACATTGGGAAATCAATAATAACATCTTGAAAAATGTCCATATTACAGAAGATATCTTAAAACGCATAAAGATGGATAAATCCCCACGACTTGATCATGTATACCTGTGGGAAGCTGGGGAAGTGATTGCTGGGCCCCTTGCTGAGATATTTGTATCATCAATAGCCACAGGTGAGGTGCTGGAAGTCTGGAGTTGGAGTAACATGGTGCCACTATTGAAGAAAAGTGGTAAGGAAGAGCCAAGGAACTATAGACCAGTGAGCCTGACATCGGTGGTGGGCAAGTTGTTGGAGGGAATCCTGAAGGGCAGGATTTACATGTATTTGGAAAGGCAAGGACTGATTAGGGATAGTCAACATGGCTTTGTGAAATCATGGGAAATCATGTCTCACTAACTTGATTGAGTTTTTGAAGAAATAACAAAGAGGGTTGATGAGGGCAGAGCAGTGGACGTGATCTATGTGGACTTAATTAAGGCATTTGACAAGGCTCTTCATGGTAGACTGAATAACAAGGTTAGATCAAATGGAATACCGGGAGAGCTAGCCATTTGGATACAGAACTGATTTGATGGTAGAAGACAGAGGGTGGTGGTGGATGGTTGCTTTTCAGATTGGGGTGACCAGCAGTGTGCCACAAGGATCGGTGCTGGGTCCACTGCTTTTTGACATTTATGTATATGATTTGGATGTGAACATAGCGGGTATGATCAGTAAGTTTGCAGATGACACCAAAATTGGGGTTGTAGTGGATCGTGAAGAAGGTTACCGCAGCTTACAAGAGGATCTTAATCAGATGGTCCAATGGAGTGGCAGGTGGAATTTAATTTAGATAAATGTGAGGTGTTGCATTTTGGAAAGGCAAATCAGGGCAGGACTTATACACTTAATGGTAAGGTCCTGGAGAGTGTTGCTGAACAAAGAGACCTTGGAGTGCATGTTCATAGTTCCTTGAAAGTGGATTCGCAGGTAGAAAGGATAGTGAAGAAGGCATTTGGTATGTTTGCTTTTATTGGTCAGTGCATTGACTATAGGAATTGGGAGATCATATTGCAGCTGCACAGGACATTGGTTAGGCCACTTTTGGAGTATTGTGTAAAATTCTGGTCTCCCTGTTATAGGAAGGATATTGTGAAACTTGAAAGGGTTCAGAAAAGATTTACAAGGATGTTGCCAGGGTTGGAAAGTTTAACGTATAGGGAGAAGCTGAATAGGCTGGGGCTATTTTCCATGGAACATCGAAGGCTGAGGGCTGACCTTATAGAGGTTTATAAAATCATGAGGGGTATGGATAGGGTGAATAGCCAAGGTCTTTTCCCCAGGGTGAGGGAGTTCAAAACTATAGGACATAGGTTTAAGGTGAGAAGGTAAAGATTTAAATAGGACCTAAGAGACAACTTTTTCATGCAGAGGGTGGCGTTTGTATGGAATGAGCTGCCAGAGGAAGTAGTGGAGGCTGATACAATTACAACATTTAAAAGGCATCTGGATGGGTATATGGATAGAAAGGGTTTAGAGGGATATGGGCCAAATGCTGGCAAATGGGACTAGATTTATCTAGGATATCTAGTCAGCATGGGTGATTTGGACCAAATGGTCTGTTTCTGTGCTGTACATCCCTGTGACTCTAAATCACAGAATCACAAAATTGCCTCCACTGTACTCTCAGGCAGCATATTCCAGACCCCTAATTACTTATTTGGAAAGGTTTCTCCCCATAACACTTTACTTCCTTTACTAGTTATTTAAATCTGCATCCTCTTATTCTTGACCATTTCATGAGTAGAGCATTTTCCAGACCCCTCATGATTTTGCCTATTTCGTTCTTCTCTCCCCGAAGTAGAAAAGTCCCAGTTCTCCAAACTATTTTCATTACCGACAGTCCACATTCCTGAACCATTCCCGTGAATCTTCTGTCATAAAATCATACAGTACAGACGATGCCCTTCAGTTTATTGAGTCTGTACGACGCAAAACTATGCTAAATCTAAACCTGAGATGACAAGGTGTAGAGCTGGATGAACACAGCAGGCC
>NW_025975646.1:0-7830 GCF_021869965.1 Rhincodon typus
TCTCTCTCTCTCTCTCTCTCTCTCTCTACCTCCCTCCCATCCCACTTGCCTCTCTTCCCCGCCCTCCCCCCCCCATCGTCTGTCTCTCCCTCTCTGTGTCTCACACACTTCTTTCCCCCCTCTCTTCCCTCCTTTCTCATTCTATTCCACCCCACAACTTGCACCACACATAGTTAAGAATTCATCTCAAATGGAAAGACTGCACAGACCAGCCCAGGTCTGGTGTGTTCCACATCGCTATAAACTGTGAACAGTTAGTTCATTCTGCGTGAGCCCTGGTGTGTGTTGCTGTGCCTTCCACCACATTTCCCTTCCCCACACCACCCCCACCCTATTATTCATTTGTAAGTCTTTAGTTGGCAGGAACAGTAAAACGCTTGGCTTGGGCAGCTCTCTGTGTTTCCAGACTGGGAGGAGTCTGTCTGCAAGATACGAAAACAAGTTATGCACATACACAGTGACGATCCCCACAAATGCTGATGTGTTACTGACTAAACACACTCGACAGACACACAGAGAAACGGAAGATTTAAGGTGCAGGCTACAGCAAGGGCAGTTTGTCTCTCAGCTCCCACTGCATTTGTCTTATAAAATTAAAACGTTTGACAATTAGTCAGTGTTTTTATGTCCTTTTGGGTGCCTGTGGTTTGTTTTTGCCTGTTCTCTGGCCAAGCTAATAAAACATGGCTCTGTTACAAACAAAGAATCATGAAATTCTACAACAGGAGGCCATTCAGCCCTTTGAGCTCACACCAGCCCTTTGACCTCAATATCCCACCTCAGTCAAAATCCTGGAACTCTGTCCCTAACAGTGCTGTGGAGGTAGCTACCAGAAGGACTGCAGTGATTCATGAAGAGTATCTCACCACCTTCTCCAGGGCATTTACAGATGGGCAATGTAGAAGTGTCCAACCAGAAACTTCAACGTCCTGCAAAGGAATCATGGAAAGACCCACTTAGTCCCAATTCTCACCTCTTTTCTCATTGTACTGCCACTATTATTTTTTTCTCCTTTTTCAATATAAATTCAACACTCTCTTCAAAATTTCTGTTGATTCATCTTCTATCGTGCTTTTGTTCCAAATAGCAGTGACTCGCTGCGTGTAAAAGACCCACCTCATCTCCTTTCCGTTCTTTTCCCAGTTATTTTAGACCTCTCTCCTTTCTGTTGTTGCTTCTGCTGCCTGTGGAGTTTCTCTGTCTTGCCTCTGTTAAAAACCCCTCTGAATTTTGAACGCCTGTCCTCAATCTTGCCTTCACCTTCTCCGCTTTAAGTCAAATGTTCCCAGCTACTTCAGATAACAGGAGCCTGTTTCCCCTGCTGCTTTCTTCCAGTGAAAGATTGAAGCTACATTTATGAATGATTGAGCAATGAGGAAACTGGTCAGCTTCCCTTCGTTTGCTATTCATTTCAGCAGTGCTTTGGTGACCATTTATTGCAGGCAAGAGGTTTGTGAAAATATTGTCTACCCCTTTCTTGGATACAACTGTGACTGCAACTTCATAGGTTGTAAATAACTTTGGGATCTTTTGGGCTCACGAAAGGTACTACATAAATGCAAATCTTGCTGCTAGCGCTTTCTCTGCTGGGTTGTGACTCAAAAATTTAATGCTCCTGTTACTGGCCCTGAACAATCCTCATTCACTGATTGTGCCTCCTAGACTTTAGGGTTTGCTGGGAGGAAAAAGGGTTTATCCCAGAGGCATGTGTGTAGTTAGAGACGGGGTGAATAGAGGTGGCATGTCGGTAATGTAACTGGACTAGAAATAGAGCCGCAGGATAATTTTGTTGGGGATAGTAGGAACCGCCGATGCTGGAGTCAGAGATAACACAGCATGGAGCTGGAGGAACACAGCAGGGCAGGCAGCATCAGAGGAGCAGGAAAGCTGATGTTTTGGGTCGGGACCCTTCTTCAGAAAATGTTGGGGAGATGGTTTTTGAATCCCACCATGGCTTTTCGTGAAGTTTGAATTCAATACAACGTGGAATTAAAAGCTAGTGTAATGAAGACCTTTGTAATCAATGTTAACTGTCATAAAAACCCACATTAAAAACAAAAATACTGTGGGAATCCGAAATAAAAACAAAGGGGCTGGAGAAACTCCACATCTGTTGAGAGAGGAACAGAGTTAACGTTTCAAGTCACTATAGTAGTGTTTAATAGCCATTGCAAAGACACTCTTTCTCTCTCTTGGATTCTCAGCTGTGGAAATCCCAGATTCATGGTGGTTGTGCAGATTTCCTTCCCAATAAAGGATGGGAACCAGGAGTCCGCCTTGAGCTTGCTCCGCCATTTAATACAATCCTAGGTGAGCTTTTTGCTTCAACTGCACTTTGCTGCCCGCTCCTCATATCCCACGTTTCCCCCCCAGAGAAGCCAAAAGATCCCAAGCTTGAAGGTATTTAATTACGGATCACCTACAATCCTCTGGGATTCCAGCCATTTCCCATCCTCCATGATCGAGCACTCATCCTGAAACCACGTCCGCATCATCTCAACCTCCCCAGCCAGGGTCAAAGACCTTTCAGCGTCTACCCTGTCAGCCCCTGCAGAACCTTGTTTGTATATAAAATAAGGAGAGGCATGGATCGGGTAGAGAGCTGGAGTCTTTTTCCCAGCGTGGAAGTATCAAATACGAGGGGGCGTAGCTTTGAAGTGAGGTGGGGAGGGTGGAATTTTCAAGGCGATGTGCAAGTCAAGTTTTTATTTTACACAGAGGGAGGTAGGTTCCTGGAATATGCTGCCAGGGGATGTGGTAGAAGCAGATTTGATAAAGCAATGTTTCTGAGGCATTTAGACAGACACATGAACAGACAGGGATACGGACCCTCATGTACAGTTAGATGGGATTAGTTTAGAATGGCATCATGGTCAGCACAGACATGGTGGGCCAAAGGGCCTGTTCCTTTGCTGTACTATTCTACAATGTCTCCTCTCATCTTTCTAAACTCTCGAGAGAATATAGGGACAGTTTAGGACAGCCCTCTCATCACATTCCTGTTCTCCATTTCCTGGTTTCTTCCGTTCTAACCTCTGTAGGTGAGAGGTAGTAGCTGTTGGCTTCATCATGGAGCTAATCCTTACCCCATTGTTATGTTTTTTTTAATTCCTTTTGCGTTTTGGTTGCATTGAACATAGGCACCGGAGACTCCAAACTCTGAATTCCCAGCTGAGCTCAGCAGCTCTGACACTCAGCATTTCACTTTGACCCAAGCTGGGAACTGTGACCTTATGGCTTAGTGGCGCACGACATTGTGCGTTTACCCTCGAGAGACTATTCGCTGGGAGTGGCAAGTCAAGTAACATGTAAATGAAGGTGGTATCAAAATCCATGGCAGCAGGCATGGAAATAAACTGGCCCTTTCACTGGGAAGGCTGGGGATTTTCCACTTGGAAAATATTTCCACAGCTGAGAATCCGAGAGAGAGAGAGTCTTTGTAAGGGCTATTAAACACATGCTGCTGATTTGGGTCAGACTGGGCTCTGACCCTTCCACAACTGGGGCCCATTCACTTGCATCTGTTTCACATAACATCTTGTTTATAGAGGGACTGAAAAATGAAACATTGTTGGGTCTGGGCAGCTGGTAGAGCAGAAGGTGAAGGGATGTCGACGGTAACTTCAACATGCTGCGATCTTTTGGGGAAAGAACATTCCTTAACTTTCAGCAACAGCCAACAAAAGGAGCTGCACCATTGTGCGCCAACCTTGTGATGTCCCATGATGCCCCTCATCTATGTCAGAGATCATTCACTGACTTTCAATTGCAAATACCTGGGTGCACACACTTTTGAGGTCATAGGCAGGTTTAATTTCTTATTGTAAAGGACAGCTGAGCCAGGAGAAGGTTGTTGACCTGTTCCATCAACCATGTTACATGGGAGTCAACCTCTCAAAATGAAGTCTGAGCATTGTACAGTGCTCTTCAAACATTCACTTTGTCAGTTTTGATGTTGCTCTATTTTAGTTATAGTCCAGGTTCAAGTGGTATTGTACAATATGCATGGTCTGTGTTAACTGCACAGCACTCCCTAAGAGGCAGTTATAAATACCAGTGGTTTGGGTCCTGTTCCATAAATGTTCTCCTAAGGCTTGGGGAGGATTAGCACATGGAATTGAACCTGGTTGTAACTTTATTCTGTCTGCAGTTGGTCACCATCCCAACTTATTGTGGTGGCATTCCTGAGGTTCACACTAACTTCCAGACCGTTTATGTCTGTCTCTCTGTGTGTCTCTCTCTGTCCATCTCTCTCTCTTTCTTTCTCTCTCACTCTCACACACAGATACAGTGCTGGCAGGGTGTGTATAGCTTCACATGGTGACTCTCCATTGCAAGCCCCATGCTGTGTGGGTAAATCAGTTCGGAGGCTGTCTGTTTGCACTCGATTCTCTCGTGTGCTCCAGCCTGCCGTTGTTAGTGCAGCTTTGCACGGAGCGGTGATTATAACCAGCCGAGTGAACCAGAGAACCAGGAGGAGTAGGCCATTCAGCCCCTTGAGCCTGCTCTGCCATTCAGTATGATCATGGCTGGTATCCTCTTGGTCTCTGCTCTAATTTCCTGCCCACTTTCCCCATAAGCTTGTTGGGCAGTGGCTGTTTCAGAAAGATGGCTTTGTCACACACCACAGTGTCTACACTCCGAAAATAACTCATTGCTGGTGAGGCCCTTTGGGACATATATTTGTTGTGATTTCTGTACACTCTCAGCCGCGGTCGGGGGAGCACAGTGGATTCTTTTTTTTTATACTCTCTGTAACTGTACGGGACTTGTATTTAGAAATGTTGCCTCCTCACCCCGAGTGCATGGAGACATTGCTGCCAGTTTAGCTCAATCTGGGTATGTGCTGCTGGAAGGTGTAATATCCTGGTGCTGGTCCAGACCCAAAGGGGAGGATTAATACCTGTCACTTCTCATTGGACTAGACAGGGGAAATGTTATACTCTCATCGCTCCATCTCACTGTGGTTTCCAGCAGTTTCTTGTTAATAACCACGGTGTTCTCGGTCACCATTCTTCACTTTGCACACGCCTGTCCAGTTTTGGCAGTTTCTGACCACGTTTGCTAGGGACAGGGGAAAGGTAAAAACAGTGACACACAGAAGTTATTTGATAAAGGAATGTTATCCATTTTATGAGTCAGTTTACAGTCTGGAAACCATTCAGTCGTTCCCAGAGCACGTTGTTTCAATGGCTAGAACTGGACGTGTGAGTCATGTCACGTTCAATGGTTGAATTGTTCTGAGTTTGTTACTGAGAGTCTGTTTACTACTGCTGCTCACCATGCTTGATTAGTTAAGCCTGGAGGTGGACTCCGAGAAAAATAAACAAAGCTATGGACTGGGTTGGAAGCCAAAGCTGAAACATGGAGTAGACACTGTAAAAGCATTGTGCATAAACTTCCTGCATATGCAGAAGCTAATCTGATTTCTTCATGGATCCGAGTTAGAGCATAAAGTATACAACAGGTAATACAGAGATAACCACCAGAACACTTTAGATACAGTATTGTTTAAATCTGTTTATATTATAGTCCCCTCTGATGACAATAATGTCAGCTGCTTATCCAATAGTATCACCTCTTTTTGCAACAATGCACCAAACCACAGCTGTTTGCATTTAGAGCCATAGAGATATACAGATGGAAACAGACCCTTTGGTCCAACTCGTCTATACCAACCAGATATCCAAACTTAATCTGTTCTCATTTGCCAGCTTTAGGCCCATATCCCTCTAAACCTTTCCTATTCATATACCCATCCAGATGCCTTTTAAATGTAATTGTACCAGCCTCCTCCACTTCCTTTGGCAGCTCGTTCTGATACCCCCACCCCTGGGGAAAGACTTTTAGTCTATTTACCCTATCCATGCCCCTTATGATTTTGTAAACCTCTATAAAGTCACCGCTCAGTTCCACCGACCATTTCACAAAGGTTCCCCTAATTAGTCAAAACTGGAGTGGAGCCGTTTTCTTGAATAGGAAGGTGGGAGGGAGGTGGGATCGCAGAATGGAAATTGAGGTAGGTGTGATTGGTGGACAAGGGTCAGTCTTTTCTAGGGGGAAAAGGTAGTTTACCCAGGCCCTCTCTTCATTCACCCACCTGTATCTACTGGCATCCTCCCCAGATGACATCCAATGAGAAATCAGAGTGTTTCAGGATTCCCTGGCCAAAGATGGCCTGTTTTCTCCCAATGTACTTTTCATTTATTATTCGCGTTAAGGCCAGCTCAGATCCTTGCCCTTTTTGTTGTTGCCAACATTGCTTCTTGCATTCAGATTAGTTTAATCGAAGCCAGTGTGGGGAGGAGCCGTTGGAGAATGGTGTTCGAGTAAATGCCATGCTTCCACTCCCAGGTCCGTGTTGTCATTGAGTTGCCACTTTACAGTGAAGGAGCATTGTCATCAGCCGCTTTAGAGCAACTTGGGATCTTTATTGCATTCCACTTTTTCTTTTTGGGGGTCGTGCAGCTGGTGGAGGAAGGGAGAGGTATTTAACACAATCCCATGTCCAAGCCATCGAGACCAGCAGCATAAACCACTTTCTTTCCTGTTTGACTTCAGTAGACAAGTCCAACAATCCCAAATTTCAGGCCGAGACTAGAACAATTGCTTCGACAGTGACTTGAGCCTCAGTCCGTGCACATGTGACCATACTATTCCCAGACCATACCATTCCCTCCACCCCAGGAATTATACTGACCTCCCACCAGTTATTATAACAATTCCAGCCCCATCCCCTCATCTCAGTCACCCTGACCGTCACTTCAATCAATATAATGACCCCAACCCCACACCGGTCATTGCAGCAACTCCCATATCCAAGTTGCTGTGATGGACCCCAACCCTAGACATTATATAAATGGTTGGGGTTTTATATAAAAGACCTCTCTCGAGTCAGACTGCCCAATTTGTAAATAGAGTTAGGTCACAGAATGGCCAAGGTCTTGGGAAGGTCACCAGAACAGTCCTGATGGGCTAAACAGCCAACTCCTGATGCTAGGTTCCTATCTCCTTATGGTTCTGTGCTGTAGACCTATATCTAATAGGAAGTGAATGAACTCTCACTTAAAGCCAGCAAGTGTCTTCAGAGGAGATCCTCAACCCACTAATAGAATGTATTCCATTTGAAAAAGAAAACTTTTAAAATAATCTTTTAAAAATCCCATTGAGAGTAAAGCTGCTATTCCTCCTGAGAATGAATGTGGAACGGTGTAGATTGTGAGTGTCTGTGTGTGTGTGTCCATGTGTGAGAGCACATGTATGCAATTACAATTTAAGATTTACAAGCCATTCTTGATTCTGACCCTGCTTTGTTTTGAGACTGAGCCAAGTGCTTAAGTTATCAGAATGAAAACAACTTGCCATTAAATTTGGAGGCATTTTGACATAGTGGGCCTTGTTTAAAGACGTTGAAATGATCAGTTTAGTTGTTTTGTATGAGCGTATGTGCCGTTTAGTCTCATCAGTCAGCATTTGTGAGGAGCTGCTCACTGATTCTCAGGAACAGAGAGGTACAGACCATAGATATCCATTTCCCCTCCATGTCTCCTGCCTCTGAACCCCCATTCTATACCTCATTACTATGCAAGGTGCTCTTGGATTGCTACTAATGCAGGCACGCACAAGAATAAAGAAAGTGTGTTTTGAGAATAGTCTGCTTTTAAAAAGTATCTAGTAACCTTTCCTCCACAAACCTTGAAATCCAGTAATTAAATGCCTGGGCTATGATTGTTCTAGTCGTGCCCTTGTCCCGAGTTTCAACATTCTAGGAGGATGAGAACATCCAATCTGGACCTGGAAAGTGTCAGGAAACCTCCTTGGGTGGGAGGG
>NW_025975647.1:0-2589 GCF_021869965.1 Rhincodon typus
CCATCCCTGCCTCTTCGACCTGTTTGTTTCCTCTCCACCTATCCTCTCCTCTATCCCTCTTCTATCCGCCTCCCACTCTCTCCCTATTTATTTCAAAACCCCCTTCCCCTCCCCCTTTTCTGATGAAGGGTCTAGGCCCGAAACGTCAGCCTCTCTGCTCCTATGATGCTGCTTGGCCTGCTGTGTTCATCCAGCCCTGCACCTTCTTTTTGCCTGAAGCTGGTTTAGCTTTGTCTCTCCCTTCCAAGGGTTTATGGTCTACTCCCTCTTGAGGCTTTAAGAAGTGTTACCTGCCAATCAGCTCAGTGCAGAATTCAGCCATCTTTCTGTTGCAATAAAAACAGAGGGCTGGAGAAACTAAGTAGGTCTGGCAGCTGCTGTGGAGAGTGAAATAGAGTTAACATTCTGAGTCCCCTAAGAGTCTTTTTCAGAAGTAAAGCTCTAAATAAGTGAGTTTAAGCAGAGTATCTATTAGGGGTCTGCAGTAGTAAAAATCGAGCAAAGCCCAAATCTGAAATTTGTTTGAGATCTTATATGGTAACCATGGTACACTGCCGATGTGTCATTTTAATTCCGACATGAGCATTCTAATATACTTTAAACTGATCTTAATTCCTAAAAATCTCAGAGCATTGTTTCCACATCAAATAATAAGAGTTTAGAGTGTGTTAAAAGTTTGTGTTACATGATTGAAATAGATCACAGGCACTAAGGTAGATCTGAGTTCAGACTGCTTGACATAAGTAGGAATGTGCTGGGCTGAACATGGTTAAATTGGCCCATTTATGGAAGTATTGAAATTTAGCACGGTTCTGGAGTAGAAACATGTAAGCATGGGCTGAAGTCACTTGCAGGGATTTCCTTCCTTCAAGGACATTTGTGAACAAGATGGAATTTTTAGAACATAGAACAGTATAGCGCAGGAAAAGGCCCTTCAGCCCACTATATCTGCACTGACTATGATGCCATTCTAAACTCTGCACATACTCTGTATCCCTCTGTCCCCTGCCTGTCCATGTGTCTGTCTAAATGGCTCTTAAATATTGGTATTGTATCTGCTTCTATCATCTTCTGTAGCAGCACGTTCCAGGCACTTACCACCCTCTGAAAAGAACCTGCCTCACACATCTCCTTTACAGTTTCCCCATCTCATCTTAAACCTATGACCCCAATACTTGACATTTCCATCTGGGGTAAAAGACTCCGACTATCCACTTTATCCATGCTTCTCATCATTTTCTATACTTCTATAAGATCATTCTTCAGCCCCCAGCACTCTAGCAAAAACAATCTAAGCTGGTCCAACCTCTTCTAATAGCTTATATACTCTAATGCAGGCAAGATCTGGGTAAATTTCTTTTGCACCCAACTAGAACTGGACACATATTCCAGATATGGCCAAACTACAGTTTTATACAGCTGCAACATAACTTGCCAACTTTTGTACTCAATGCCCCAACCTATGAAGGCAAGCATGCTGTATGTCTTTTGTACCATCTTATTCACTTGTGTTGCCACTTTCAAGGAGCTATGGACTTGCACCACAAGATTTCACATATGTCAATCTCCTAAGCATCCTGCCATTTACTATATACTTTCTTCTTGCATTGGACCTCCCAAAATGCTTCACCTCACACTTGTCCAGATTAAACGCCATCTGCCATTTCTCCGTCCAACTTTCCAACTGATCTATATCCTGCTGACAACCTTCCTCATTATTCTCAACTCCACCAATTTTCATGTTGTCTGCAAACTTATTAATTAGACTACTTACATTTTCATCCAAATCATTTATATATATTACAAACAACAGAGGTCACAGCGGGACACCATTGGTCACAGAACTTCAGTCAAAAAAACATAGCCCCACCCTCATTAATCATCTTTGTCAGTTCCTCAAAAAACTCATTCAAATTTGTAAGACAAGACCTCCCCTGCACAAAGCCATGCTAAGTATCCCTAATAAGTACATTCTTTTCCAAATAAGAGTAAATCCTGCCCCTAAGAAGCTTCCCCAATAATTTCCCTACTGCTAATATAAGACTGATGTATGACAATTAATTATATTTTTTTGGGGATGATCTTCCCAGCCCTTGAACATCATGGCAGCAGTGAGTCAGTTGCTAAAATATGATGAGAAGAGAAAACGTAAATTCAACATTGAAAGAAAAAGACTGAATATCCATTGCAGCTTTTAACAGCAAAAGCCTTGCTACAATGCAGTGAGAGGCCTATTTATGTGTATTCACATCTCATGATTACTTGATCGCAACTCATTTATATGCAGTTTGCCATTTTACCAGGCAGTAGAGAGAGACAATACCGAAATGAAAGCCTGAATGTGTAGCCGGTAGCTCCAGCATGCACCTGCTCCCCTAGGCGTCCATCTTGTTCAGCATTTCCCAACATCTCAGCAACCGCTTGCATCCTTCATCCAAGGAGGTTGCATCAGACATGCACCAGCCTCACCACCTCATCATTGCACATCACTGACCCACTTATAATACAATTCATCACTTCAGTACAGAGACCATTTATTATAATGAGACAACAAGTGCAAAGCTGGATGAACACAGCAGGCCAAGCAGC
>NW_025975647.1:3089-7830 GCF_021869965.1 Rhincodon typus
CTATGATGCTGCTTGGCCTGCTGTGTTCATCCAGTCCTGCACCTTGTTGTCTTTAATTCTACCTGCTCCTGAGGTGTGTTGTAACATCTTGGTACAGGTTGATTTGGAACAAAAAAAAGTTAATGACAAAAAAAAATTGATCGAATTAATTTTAACTCCAAACAGCAGGCTCAACCAATGTTAAATACTGGGCCTCACGAACAAACTGCTTGCAGCAAAGATGTAAGTTGAAAATATCTGCCTTTCTTTTTACAATCAGATGGCAAGACCCTGCCACTGGAATCCAGAGGAACAGACCCTGGCACAAGAGAAGTGGACTATTGTGGCTTGACAACAGATGGAGTCTAGGACTTGTAAAATAATTGCAAGTTTTTTCTTCATGATGATAAAATGCTTCACATTGGTACCTTGCATTTAATAACCTGCTTTATCGGCTGCAGCAGAAGCTTGTCTCACCGTGATTTATTCCTTCCTTCACCTTCTGATTGGATGCTGCAATACATGACTTCAGAAAGATCAGGAACCATGTTAGATACTTCCAATTTAGGAAACTATGATAAATATATGTGTTCAAAGACATTTTCAGTCTTGTGCCTTGCTACATTTAGATGGGATTCTTGCAATTTTGCAATAATATAGTTTATGTGATATTTGCAGGGTATTGTCACCGTTCCAGAAAAAAATGCAATATCAACCATTTACTCCTGCAGATAGCATAAAATTTTATAATATATCTTATAATATATAATATTTTATAATAGAGCAAGAATATCAATGTAAAATTGAATGTTTACAAGTAAATAGTGTAAATAACTTTTGGTATCACCTAAGCCTTACCCTGGCAATGCACATTAAGCTACCTGATTATCACAGATTTGATGCAGTTTGATTTGCAGCTGTCAAAAAAGTTTTGACGTTATGCCTATATTGGAATGAGAAAGTTTCAGCATGCGCATGATCACTGGCAAGCCTTACCTTGGATGTGCCAAATGAGCATTTCCATTTGTTCATAGTTGTGAAAGAAGTTTGAACATGTAGATTTGACATAGTGCTATAAATATTATACACATGATCAAGATTATCCCACTTACTCTAAAGTATTTTTGTTGCACTTTGAAGAGTTTACATTTACATGTGCATTTTGTGCATCAAAAACATTTTTACTACATGTTGGTTGTCGAAGTCATTTTGGCAATAGTTTTGATATTTAGAATGGGGATAAGTTGGTGTTAGAAAGTTCTTGGTTTCTTAGTGTTGCTAAAGAAAATGGTGTGAGAAGGAAAACATTAACTTTATTTAGCTAAGATCCTCCTGTGGCTTCAATTTGCCATAAGGCAGCAAGAGAGACAATATCATGTGACATTGCATCACTTCCTGTTATGATAAGAACTGTTGGTGTCTTACACAGTCAGAAACATCTTATATTACAGGATCATGCAATTAGAAATGACAACTTATAATACAGTTGGATAAAAATAATTGCTTACAGTTTGCAAACATTATTTAACTTCTGGTGGCACTACTTCAAATTAAAAATTCAATGAACTTGTTAAAGCCGTTGCCAATTGTTAAGTCCTTGGTTCAGTTGTGCATTCTTAATTCAGTTTTGAATTTAAATGAAACAAGCCAGTAAGTACAGTAGTTACTCTGCATCTGCCAGTTGCTGCTCAGGGGGCCAAATCAGGACTGGATTGCTGACTGCATGTCTGCTGATCAACTATTGATAATAAAGAAAAGTTTTGCAAGGCCCCAAAACTGTCACTGCTGTTTTTTCATGTTGAGCTTACTTGCTGATCTTTATCTAAAAAACAGCACTCATCACTTTTAAAGATTTAAGCATGTAAGTATTGCTAAGGGCTCAACAGGCAATAATCACAGAAAAACGCAGCATTACAAATACTGAATGGATTCATAGATTCATAGAGTCATACAAAATGGAAACGGACCCTTCAACCCAAACAGTCCATGCCAACCATAATCCCAACAAAACTAGTCCCGTCCGCCTGCTCTCAGCCTATATCCTCCATATATCTCTTATTCATGTAAATATAAAAGTAAATCTAGAAATAAGCCTGAACCTCAGGGGCAGTTACAAGATTCATGCTACTCTCAGTCCACCATTTTAGAATCAAAAATAACTTTCATACACTCCCTTCCCAACATCACATTTTTGGGGAAACACAAAGTCTGAGGTATTAAATTGGGGTCACACTGGAATTAAAAAATTGGGAAGCACATCCCTATATGACCTGGCAAAGAGTCTGAGCTTGGATTTTCAGTGTTACTGCTGACTAGCTTATACTTATGACCCCTGGTCCTGGTTTCCCCTGCAAGTGAAAACACGTACTTCAGATGCCCGAAAGAATCAATGTGGTTTCCTTAGGATAAAACATGCTGCCAGGTTGATGTGATCTGACTGCTTCCATATGCTGCTTTGGGGCAGCATGGTGGCTCAGTGGTTAGTTCTGCTACCTTAAAGTGCTAGGAGCCTGTGTTCAATTCCACCCTCAGGCAACTGTCTGTGTGGAGTCTGCAATTCTCCCTGTGACTGTGTGGGTTTCTTCTGAATAATTCATACATTTTCATACCCCCAATATTTGCATAAAATAAGCATAATATGAGCACCTTATTTTTACATTAAAAAGAAGTATATATACTAGATTTTAGAGGATACATGTATTATGTTTTATGATGAAGTTTATTTAATTTGATACCAATTTTGTAATTTGAAATGATAAAGTATCAAATGATTTTTCAACAAAAATATTGATCTAGACATGAAGAAAATAATCATATCAGTGTCCAGCTGATTCATTGATGAAACATGAATATGTCAATGTTACTTCTATCTGCATATATCGCTTTCAGTTCCTAAGACAGTTATTGTGATGAGAATGAAACACCATTTTCATATGAGTGACCCTCTGTTGAGAGATTCAATAATACTGCAGATGCAGGCAGCATTTTCCATTTTTGTTTGAAACCTTTACATCAGCGACAAATATGGATCCTGACACCACACTGTGTCTGGAACAGTCATGCAACAATGATTTTGCCTGAATTGATAAGTCAGTCCTTGAGGGTATATCACAGTCCAATAAAGTCTTGCAAGATCTTGAAGTACAGTGTCAATTGGAGGCCCTCCAGCATTGAAAATGCAGCATCCTACCATTGTAGGTAAGAAAGAGAGAGAATGCCTGTGTTTTGGGAAGCTGTTGCCTTGTCCCTGATGTCCCAGGAGCCATGCAAACTGACTAGAAAATTCCAGCAATCTTTGATAATTATCCTTAATTGACTTTGAAATGATCGTAACAAATAGCTACTGCTTGTGGGCATTTCCACCCACTGGCAAAATAGCTCAAGCAGAATGTTAAAGCAAAAATCCTGTCCCTAAGTGGTTATCCTTCTGAGTGTTGTTGTGATCAGCACTAAACATTTTTTATAGATCTTGTGATAAGAGAGTGACATCTGCACCTTGAACCAATGTATGGAGTTCCGCAATACTAAAATTGCAGAACGATCAACTTGAAAAACACAGAACTTGATTTCCTTCCTATGTGGAATCAGCCTTAACTTGACATAGAAGCAAAAAGAATATTAAGTAGGAAAGGGGAGCATGGATCTTTGAGCACCAAACACTGGGCCAACTTTTGTTACAATAGGCAAACTGCAAAACTAGCAAGCGCACATTCATATGACCTGTTAGTGATTCAAATAAGCCACAACTGAGGTCTATAAACCAACCGTCAATCTATGTCGGTTATCTTTGAAAAATACTCATGACTTTTTATTCCAAAATTTCAGTGAAATGTCTTGCTTAATTAAAGTATTTGTCTTTCAATTTATGAGATAGTACTGACTTGCAATTTCAATATGTTTTTAATTACATAGTTTCCAAATGAAAGTTGGATTGTGCCACTGCCAATAGATAAATATAACTTTGGCTAGAAAAATATTAGTTAGGCCCAGATTCAACAGCAAACATGGCAGCAAATCTAACCCATATATTGATTTCCCAGCGTTTATTTGCAAAATTCCTGGTATCTACAAGTATAAGGAATCTGTTATTACAGAGCACATTGACAAAGTCCTGAGAGGAAGGATCTCCTAATAAATGAATAATTACTGAATCTTCGCAGTTTTTCAATTGAAAAATGTATGATTTAAAAGAAGCATTTCAACTATGTCTGGAATCAAACTGTTTTTCATATTAACATAGACCTTAAAATTGGATTTGCTCATGATAGAAACCATTTATATTTTAATTCCAGTTTTCTCTTAATTAATTTTAATTTTGTGGTGTAAGCAAGAAGAACAGGAATAGATTTCAATTAGTCATTTTTGGAGAAAACTGCTTATGTATAAAATGTTAATTTCATTATCTTTGCCTTTCCTTGAATTGGCAACAACCTGAATGAATTTAGACAATGAGAGACAACAAGGTGCAGGGCTGGATGAACACAACAGGCCAAGCAGCATCACAGGAGCAGAAAGGCTGACGTTTCGGGCCTAGACCCTTCATCAGAAAAGGGGGAGGAGAAGGGGGTTCTGAAATAAATAGGGAGAGAGTGGGAGGCGGATAGAAGATGGATAGAGGAGAGGATAGGTGGAGAGGAAACAAACAGGTCGTAGAGGCGGGGATGGAGCCAGTAAAGGTAAGTGTAGGTGGGGAGTTAGGGAGGGGATAGGTCAGTCCAGGGAGGACGGACAGGTCAAGGGGGCGGGATGAGGTTAGTCGGTA
>NW_025975648.1:0-7829 GCF_021869965.1 Rhincodon typus
CTGCTCCTCTGATGCTGCTTGGCCTGCTGTGTTCATCCAGCTCTACACCTTGTATATCATAGAAACTGCTCTTATTAGTTTTGGACTTTAATCCCACTGCCCTCTGGCAGTAGGTTTGACTGAAGAGTTTAATATTCTAGCACCAGCTTCTAACTGCACACAGCTTCAAAATTAAAACCAGGATCTCTTTGTATTTCTTTTACAACTGTGTAATTCGATTAACTTTAAATGTTTATGATATTATACATTACAAACTGTTCAATCCCACATGAGCATCAGAAGATATAACAGCTTGATAAAAAGGCACTTCTGCATTCAAATGTACAAGTTATATTTACATAACATTTGATGAAAAATTGTGTGTGCGTGAAATCATCTTATTTTAACCTGCTGAAAAGGTTTGAAATTTGGGGATTGCTAAGAACTGGTCAGATTGCTGTTCGTACAGATAGGAGTCTTCATGTCTGCTCTGTTTAATGCCTTTAACTTCCTCACGCAGGATAAATATTCATTCTGCTTTAGTCTTCCAAGTAAAAACTGTATGAACTTAGAATGCTAAAATGATTAATCACAATGCTTGAGGGAGTGATGTTTTCTTTCATTTTGATTTAACTTGAGCTATAGCATTACATTGAGGATAAGTAATCAACAGAATTATGTGTATCCTTCTCTGACTAATGGAGGCCAACCACAAATCAAACTGAAAGTCTTCAGGAAATTATTTGTTTCCTCTTCTCTGGCTTAACACCAGTTTAGAACACTGGCTAAGAGCTAATTATAAATGACTTAGGCCTTTTAAATAGCTTCGTTCAAATATACAATGTAACAAGTTCTAAAATGAGAACACAGGTCATTTAACTGTTGAGTAGATTGAGGATGCAATGAACTACCACGTTTATTTTAAGTGTTTTTATTAGTGTAATAATTCCACAAAGAGAAATGCCTTGTATTCCAAATACAGATAAATGTTCATAAAGTCAAAAATAAATGCAATCTTGCCACAAGGATTCAATTAGGCCCTTTGCCCAAAGAAAGGATATCTTCCCTTTATCATAATCATTAATTCTGCATGGTTAATTGAGGTCTTAAGCACCATTGAAGATTTATCAATATTTGGCTCAGTGGTTAGCACTGCTGCTTCACAGCGCCAGGAACCTGGGTTCGATTCCACCCTTGGGCAACTGTCTGTGTGGAGTTTGCACATTCTCCCCGTGTCTGCATGGGTTTCCTCCAGGTGCTCTGGTTTCCTCCCACAGTCCAAAGATGTGCAGGTTAGGTGGACTGGCCATGCTAAATTGTCCCATAGTGTCCAGGGACTTTTAGCCAGGTGGGTTTTAGGGGATGGGTCTGCGTCTGAGAGTCAGTAAGATTCTGTAATTTGCCCCTATATTCCTGACTGCTCCCTTATCACCTGTTTATAGTTGTAAAGGGCATTTTCTTGCTTCCTTATTTCTCATAAGATGATTTCACACACACACAATTTTTCATCAAATGTTATGTAAATATAACTTGTACATTTGAATGCAGAAGTGCCTTTTTATCAAGCAGTTCTGAGGGAGTTTAGTAAGTTTTTTCAGCAAAAATGCAATAAAATTAAAATCACAAATCAATGCTATAAATACGCTATAAAACCAGAGGGGAGAAGTATTGTAATGAGATCAGCCAGTGGACATCATAGAGTATAAGTTCCCTGATTGGACCAGGTTAACAGCCCTAATCAGGAAGCCCTAGCTGACAGATATAAACAGGAGTGTCAGAGGTTCTGTTCACTCTAAGATCTAGCTCTGAGGAAGCCAAACCAGCATCAAGTATTATGCACATGTAAATAAAGGGTGTCTTGGTGATGGGATACTGGCCTCCTTGGAATTATTTCAGGGAGAATGGGATGTTTGGTCTGCTAGCTCCTTTGTAAAGTCAAATGAACAATTTCTGCTTCCTGAACCCCACAGAAAACTCACCCTTAATATTTCACTGTGATCTCTGGGAATCTCTTTAAACCCATCCCACTGGGGCCAGCTTGTGCTGGGCTGCTCATTAAAATTAGTAAATGCATCACTATCCTGTGTATATCATAGGACCCTAACATAATACAGGTAATGAGTCTCCTGTCTCAAGGAAGGTTGGCTGTCTTAATCCCCAAACCAAAACAGCAGCAGAATGTTTTAAAAAAAACATTTTAATCGCATTAATTTTCCATTCCAACAAAAGCAATGGGGATGTACAGAGCTCAAAAATAGCCTCCTGATGAGTAAAGGGTGTCTTTTCGGAAGGGTATGGGAAATTATGCAATGCTTGATTTAACTATACTGTCGTATTAGTGATGATGTTAATTTGGAAAGCAATTGTGGATTTGTTTAAAATGTTGATGTGCCTTAAGCTGTGCAGGTTTGACTATAAATGTGATTTTGTCTAAAATCTACTGCTTATAAACTAACACACACCATGTTCCATTATCATACGTATTCCACACTGTCCTCACTAACCAATGTTAGCTCCTGGTCCAACAATGCCTTGATTTAAAATCTCGCATCTTTGTAATCATTTCAGAAACCTCTCCACCTTGCTCTCCTTCTTTAAGGTGCTCCTTCAAACTTGTAGGTCTGACGAAACAAATATTTACTTATGAGTCCAGGTGTCACATTCTGTTTGATAATACTCCTATTAAGTGACTGGGTATTTGACTATGCTATAAGTGCTACCTGAAGACAAGTTACGGCACATAGTTTGGAACTGGATTTTCCCAATGCTGTTCTTTTTGTCCAATATCAATGATGCCAAAGATCTGAATGTATACTCTAAATAACTGCAGATATTCATAAATAGTTCTAACCTTTCATTGGTATAATCATTTTTAAAATATTTTTTAATGAAATATGGGCATTACTGACAAGAGCAATCTTTACCATCCATCCTTAACTGTCCTTGAACTGAGCAGCTTGTTCTTCCATTTAAATTCAAACACATCTCTGTGGGCCAGGAGTCACATATAGGTTACACTAAATAAAGATGGAAGATTTCTTTCCCTAAAGGATATTAGAGAACCAGATGGTTTTTAATAACGATTAATAATAATTTCATGGTCACGATTACTGAAACTGGCACTCAATTATAGCTTTTTGTTTATTAGTAGAATTTATACGCCACTATTTGCCATGGCAGAATTTGGATCTGGAACATTAGATTTAGATTCAGGTTTAAGTTTTGTTGTCACATGTACTCAAGTACTAGGTGCAAGAGTAGAGTGAAAAGTGCACAATGTCACCACACACAGTGTCATCTTAGGTACTAAGTACCTCGGTACAAAATCTTAGTTACAGAATTGGAAAAATAAAGAAATGAGTTAAAAAGTTCAGCACTACATCTTCTTAGTATAAAAGTGGAAAAATGAAGAAATAAAATTAAAAAGTCAAACATTACAGTCCTTTCATTAGATTACATTAGCATGTAACTTTCCATTAGCACTGAGACAATTAGAGATAATTTTAACTAACACCACTCCCAAGACAAAACTGATTAGATTAGATTTGGATGAGATGCTAATTTTTTTTTAAACCTTGAGCTGAAACCCAAAATACAACCCACATTTTGGTTTAAATAAAAGCAGGAAAAGGAGGATAGACAACACATTTCCAGGAGGAAAGTTAGTCATTTTAATATGATAATAAGACTGAGTGCCTTACATTTAACCTGTCTTACAGTTTTAATCTTGACCAGGAGTTACATACTGCAGTTGAATGAAGGCAAAAACTGCTTCATGGAGAAGGTCCACATATTATTTTTTTCTCTGAAGAAGGGCCCTGCACCTCTATTGCTGCCTGGCCTGCTGTGTTCCTTCAGCTCCACACTGTGTTATCTCTGACTCCAGCATCTGCAGTTCTTACTATCTCCACATATTTTCAATACTGCTTGTGAGCCAAGACTATCAGGAATACCTCCTCTCAGCTCCCACTAACCGTACCTTCTTTCACGTCACAATTGGACCCGCCACGATGCTTCTGCAATGGGATCCCTGACATTGCACATCAGATCCCCTTCAAATCCACCTCTGTGCGGTCAGAAACCTACCAGCACCCTTTCCTGAAAAAAGGCGCCCCCACCTAATATGGGTCCTGTACTCCACCTCTCAAATCTGTACACGTTCCCTTCACCCCAGGATCAGCAAACAGTTGTCAACCCTCATTCATTGATTAATAACAAGCTCCTTTCGACAAGATATGGACACTACCATGGGGTAGGCAATGGCCTAGTGGTATTATTGCTAGACACTAATCCAGAGACTCAGGTAATGTTCTAGGACTGGGGTTTGAATCCTGCTATGGCAGATAATGGAATTTGGATTATATAGAAATATGGAAATAAGAGTCTAATGATAACCATAAAGCTGTTGCCAGTTGTCAGGAAAAAAAAAAACTGCCTGTGATCAGTTAGGGATGGACAATAAATGCTGGCCTATCCAGTGCCAACTTTATCCTGTGAATGACTGAAAAAAAAACTACTAATTGCACACACTCCAACTAACCCAGTGTAAAGACCATATCTTTTTATTTTTCTGTATTTTTGATTTTGGACTGAAATGGGAAAAGGACTGTTCTTAAAAAAAAGATTGTTGAAGGAATTTCTGCACTTGTTAAATGCAACTTACCTGACACTCATTGTTATTGCTGATTACACAACTGCTTGATCAAACAGTAGGGGAAGGACTGCAGATGAGCTGGAGTCAGGGGCCAGGTACAGCTTGAGATCAGGCTGGCAACCAGTAGCTGATTGGACTGTAGAACGTTGACCGGTTGTTGACAAAAGCCTTCTGCCTTACAACAACAATGTGATTGTCCTCTGTGGATGTGAACGTTTGGACAGAAGCCACTGGAACTCCAAAAAAGGAAGGTGTTGTCCTTTTATCTGTGATTTTAAAAAACCTTAAGCTACTTTATTTCTCATCACCAGTTGTTGTAAGCTGTGGATTTAGCAAAAAGTCAGAAATTGCATAAGTCTGAACCAGTCACTGTGTACCTATTGCAAACAAATGACAGTATGAAGACAAGGACGATCGATGACCAATAAGTCTTGATAAGCCAAAAGTGTTCTCTTAGCGAAGCCTGTGGGCAGGAATGACTAGCATCCCAATCTTTCGCTGTGGCCTGTAATAGCCATTTTCTTTGTGTCTGTCTGTAAGGGGAGTTTTATAAGGGAGTTAGAGTATTAAGTAACAATGTTATATGTCAACAGTTCATAGTTATTTGCCTGTAGCTAGAATCTATTTATCTGTAATTCTTGCTAACCTGGAAACCTGGTTCATGTTTTCTCTAAGCCTGGATATAAAAACACAGGCAAACTGGGAAATATTGTGTACTTTTATAAATTCCTTGACTTTTGTGAAAACTCCAAGAATAGCAGAGCTTGATTTCCAGCACACGTCATTGAGGTGTAACACCAATTTCATGTTCCCTACTGACAGCCTCCTCTGGAGTATGGACTTATGAGGCACTAGTCCCATCAATTAGTTTCGTTCCTATTTGGAAAACCCAGTTGAAAAGAAATGATGTTGAAAGATCGCCACGTGCAAGGAAGACTGGATTGGCAGGTCAAGAAAGGACATTCCTGTCCATGTGTATCTATTCACGTGCTGAAATGCTAGAGTACTGGTCCATCATTTTGATTGAGTTCTCAAAAAATCACCTGCTACCGTGCTTTCACAAAGGTTAAATATGGACTCCTGAACCTACAAAATTAACATCACTATCCACAGGTTAGATCAAGCACACTTTGATAATGGGTCATAGAATAATACTTCTCGATATTTATCACCACTTGCAAAAAATGGAACGTAGCAATGGCTGTAATATTTCTGGAAAAATAAACATGATCCATAAACTAATGCATTGTGTTCTTCATCTGTATGTCGTATAGATAGTACATTATTAGTGTGCCTGTCATGATTGTCTATCTCCAGGAAAGGTATACCAGGAAACATTACATGAACTCCATCTAAACTGCTGAAATATAGAGATCGGAAGTCCCCAGTGTATGTTGATTTAATTGGTGTACAATCTTTGTTGCTACAATTGCTCCAGGACTCTGAGGGGAAAATATAGACCCAAATGTCCACTCCAGGTTGCTGTTTTGTGTAGCCTGGTTAATGGTGGGAATTGCTAAGGGGTTAAATCAGCAAAACATAAGCTCTCCACAGTCATGTAATCAGTTGACATGAAATGGGAAGCTCTGAATATGAATGTTTTCCATGTGGGCAATGTGGGATTGCTGGCATTCATTGAACTGTAGCATAAAGTAATGCCATTAATGACATAAATAACAAAGAAGAGAGACAGCATTTTAAAAGTGTGACTTATGTGGTAAATTTCAAAGATAATTGGCAGCTTGCAGTGATTACAAAGTTCAACACAACATTCAGTTGACAGTTAGACACTACTCCACGTTACATGCAAAAACTATCCTAATGTTATTCAGAACACAGGATTGCTCAGAGAAATGTTCATCTTCTGTGGGCTGATGACATTATGGCATAGATTAATTGCTATAACTGTACAAAAGCAACCTTTCATCCTCCTCTTTGATTCAAATGAATTGCTTCTTAATTCTACATTAGACAGGGATGTCAAACTGCTTAAAAAATAAAACTATTAAGGGAAATCAGAGAAAAATAAAATTAATTAGAAACCTCACAATTAATAATTTTTGGACTGTGCTAATTATTCCGAAATGTCATTAATTGATATCAGTCCTCAATTGTTATACGTGATCAAAACAATGTAGCACAGCAGTTATTTAAATACAACTACCAAGGGTATATAAAAGTTTACATAATTAGTATACATATCTTTAAAGAAGCACAGATACTTAGAAGAAGTTTCAGACGAGGTGAGACATGTTTAGGCTACAAAATAAATTGGAATCATGATTTCAAAGCGTGAGTGCATTATTTTAATACCAACCTGACCTCCATACTTTCCTAGATTAGAGACAAAAAAAACTGTAGATGCTGGAATCCAAGGATGACAAACAGGAGGCTAGAAGAACACAGCAGGCCAGGCAGCATCTGGAGGAAAAGAGCAGTCAACGTTTTGGGTATTACCCTTCCTTCTAACATGGACAATCAACTGCTACATCTAACAAAGTGCTTCTGACTTCCCAGGCCTCGACTGAAAATTTCAAATGTATGAACAGATCTTCAAATGCAGATTCAGAAAAGTTATATGTAGTGCTGTTCAAGGAGAAGTTTCAGTTTTCAAAGAACTAATCAAAACAGCTTGCATATTAAATATGTTTTTACTTAAGTCAATATTTTACTTCATAGCAGCAAACTTTGCAATGTTTAAATTCCTCAGTCCACAGGATCTTACATATTTGTCTATTTAATCTGAGAATTGCAAAAGGAAGAGAAACGTATTACTGGATGACTTCACTAGAAACAAGAAGTGATTAAGATCAATAGATTTGCAATCTTACACTTTATCAATATATCTTATTTGAAGCTGACTCCTTTTAAAATATAGCTTAGTATCCATAAAATATATTTTGATTAATGTTAGTTTAATACCATATCCTTTCATGGGTCTTCAGCTCAGTTGGCTCAGCAAAAGTATAATTTGAAATGAGACATCGAGTCATATAATTACTCAAATTGCTTCCAGCTGTAAGAGATGTAGAAATGGTCATTTATTACAGTGTTTCTCAAGCTGCCTGTAGATCTCTAGAGTCCAAATCCACTTTTCAAGGAATCCATGAAATGATGTGAAAATTCTTACTGAACAGGACCAGCCTCACAGTTAGGCAAGCTGGAGGTGGGTTTGGTGCAAGCCTCATTGCAGAAG
>NW_025975649.1:0-7829 GCF_021869965.1 Rhincodon typus
TGCACCTTGTTGTCTCGGATTCTCCAGCATCTGCAGTTCCTACTATCGCTGAGAATATTAGCTGAGTTTCTGGATTAATAATCGAGCAATAATACCACTAGACCACCGCCTGTTTCCGTGTGCCTGTCTGTAACCTCAGTTTGTTTGCCTCATTCCTCAGGTTCCTTACATTAGTGTATATTCCATTTAGCCTTGCTAAACTCACTTCTTTCTTTTCTAGCTATGTTTCTTCTCAGTCTTCCATTCTTTCTTACTTGTAGTTTAACTTTTAATTCGTTTCAGCTTCTGTCCCCTCTGAATTACTTTTCAGGATCCCACTTTCCTAACAAGTTTAAGTCTTCCCCAACAGCCTTAACAAACCTCCCAGTGACGATGTATGTCCTATTCCTGTTAAGATGTAATTTGTCCAAACTGTACAGATCCTACCTCCCCCAGAAATGGTCCTGATGCCTCAGAAATTGAAAGCCCTCCCTTCTGCACCATCACTTGAGCTACATAGTCATACTCATGACTGTTGAAACCGGGATTAATCCAGAGTTTACCTACTTTTGAAGTCCTTTTTTCAGTAACTCGTGGGACCTGGACATTGTTGGTTAGCTCGCATTTTATTGCCTGTCCGTAGTTGCTCTTGAGAAGGTGCTGGTGAGTTGCTGCCTTGAACCATTGCAGTCCACGTGCTCTTCAATTTCCTATTTAATTCCCTGGCAACTGGGAGGGCCAAGTAGCATCCCAGAGTCAGTTACAGTCGCAAGTGTCTGTGTTCTCGTCTCACTAAGGAATCACCTACCAATATTTTCCTTCCACAGATTATCCTCCATACCTCACTCCTACTCGCATCCTTGAACAACTGGACACCCCACAGTGCCATGGTCCTAGCTCTAGCTGGGCTCCATAGAAGAACCATCACACGCTCTGTTTTCCAAGGCATACAAGCAGTTTGCAAGCAAGATGCACATGGGGGATTCCCTCACTACCTGCCTGGTCTCCTTTCTTATAGAGGAAACAAAACTAGGGGACATAATTTAAGAATGAGATCTTCCATTTAAATCATGGATAAGAAGAAATAATTTTGCTGAGGGTCGTTGAGGTGTGGAATTCTTTTCCCCAGAAGGTTGTGCAGACGGACGTTAACATTTATTTAGAGCTCGGTTAGACCGTTAATAGATGAGGGAGTCATGAGAAATGGAGTGCAGACAGGAAAGTGGAGTTGAGACCGCAGCCAGATCCACCATAATCTTATTGAGTGGTCAAGCAGGCTCCAAAGACCAAATTATCTCCTGCTGCCCCTAAGTTCCATGTTCCTGTCTTGTCATCAAAATACAATGTCATTCGGTTCTACAGTAAGGAGACCAAACAAAAATTGGATGACCGCCTTGGAGTGCATCTTTGTTCAGTCTGCACCTGTGACCTCAATTCATTTGCATTCTTTTATGTCTTGTTTCCAGTTTGACTACTCAGTCCTTTGCCTTCTACAGTGTTTGAAAGAAACTCAACGAAAGCTCAAGGAAAAGCACTTTTAACTTGTAGGCATTCTCCAGCCTTTCAGGATCAGGATTGAGTTCAAGTATTTTATACTGACCTTGTCCCACTCTTCTTATTTCATTTGTTTGTTATTTGCTTGTTTTGGTTTTGCCGTCATCTTTCTGTCTTGTTTTCTGGTAGCAACTGTTCATGATTCAGCCATTCACAACTCTCTATATAATCTTGTATTTTTTTTCATCATACTATCGTTCCCTTTGGCCCTGCACCACCAATTCTTATTTGATCTCTCATGTTTTTCACCCAGTGGCAGGACTTTCCCTTTGTTCTTCACCCACAACCTACCCCTCCGGCTAATTTGCTTTAAGCCTGTAACATCTCTAACTTTTCTTTTCAACCGGGAAATTAGTAATCTGTAATGTTAGTGCTGTTTTTCTGTTCACAGATACTGCCTGACCTTGAGTATTTCCAACAGTTTCTGTTCGTAGTTCACTACGACTGTTTCCTATTATTTAGCCAACTTTGTATCAATTCTGTACTTTCCCTTGTGTTCCTCAAATGTCAGATTTGCTTCCCAAATCAATCATGTGGCATTTTTATCAATGCCTTTTGAAAGGGCGTATATACCACATTGACTACGTTGTCCTCATCAACTGTATTACTTCTCGGGGAAAAAAACTGAACCAAAGCACTAGACTTTCATTGATTCACATTTATTCATGTTTAAGTGACTGACAATTTAGCCTCGGATTATCCTCTCTCAAAATTTTACCATTTTCAAGGTTAAACTCCCTGTACAGTAGTTGCTTGATTCTGGCTTTGGTTTCAGTTGGAGAAGATTTAGTGAACAGTGGTCACAGTTTTAAAAGGTTTTAGGCTCGCCATGACAAAGGACAGCAGCGATCTAGAGTAGAACTACTTCATCATATATATAAGCTAGTTGAGAACAGATCCGCCCCAGTTAAATTGCAATCAGAGATTGGCATTTCAAAATGTAATAGAACAATTAGCTTTTAAATGCAATCAAGGTACATTCACGCAAGATGGAACAATCAGGCAACCAAATCCAGTGCTCCCTTGGATAATGGAAGAGTGTCAGTGTAAGAAAGCGGAAAAAGTAGCCACGTAACATACATTTATAAGAGTCATAGTCATATAGCACGGAATCAGTCCCTGTGGCCTGGCCAGTCCGTGCCGAGCGTAATCCAAACTGAACTAATCCCACCTGCCTGCTCCTGGCCCATATTCCTCCAAACCTTTCCTATTCACATACTTATCCAGATGTCTTTTAAATGTTGTAATTCTGACCAGTTCCACCACTTCCTCAGGAAGTTCATTTTACATGTGAACCACTCTCGGTAAAAGGTTTGCCCCTCACGTCTTTTTTGTTAAATCTCTCTCCTCTCACTGTAAAAATGTGCCTTGTTGTCTTGAAATCCCCCACCCTAGGGAAAAGACAACTACCATTAACTCTGACTCTACCCCTCATTATTTTATAAACTTCAATCAGGTTGCCTCTCAACCTCCTACGCTCCAATGAAAAAAGTCCCAGCCTATCCAGCCTTTCTTTGTGACTCAGACCTTTCATACCTGGCAGCATCCTGGTAAATCTCTTCTGAATCCTCTCTAGCTTATAATATCCTTCCTTTAACTGGGTGACCAGAAGTGGACACGGTATTCCAGAAGAAGCCTCACCAATGTCCTGTACAACCTCAACGTGACTTCCCAACACCTATACTCAAAGGACTGAGCAGTGAAGGCAAGTATGCCTTTTTAACCACCCTGCCTATATGTCATGCAATTCATGACATTTCAAAGAATTATGTACCTGAACCCCAAAGTCCCTCTGTTCTACAGCACTACCATTCATTGTCTAATTCCTACCCTTGTTTGTTGTACCAAAATGATGCAGTACCTCACATTTACTCAGATTGAACTCCATCTGCCATTTTTCAGCCCACTGACCCATTTGATCAAAATCCCGTTGTACTTTTAGAAAACCTTCTTCACTGTCTACTACATCAGCAATGTTGGTGTTGTCTGCAGACTTACTAACCATGCCTTCAATATTCTCATCCAAATCATATATGTAAATGACAAACAAAAGAGGACCCAGAACCGATCCCTGTGGAACACCGCTGGTGAGAGGCCTCCAGTCCGAGAAGCAACCCTCCACCACCGCTCTCTGTCTCCTGCTGTTAAGCCATTTGTGTATCCATTTGGCAAGCTCACCCTGAATCCCATATGACCTAACTTTACTAATTAGCTTACCATACGGAACCTTGTTGAAGGCTTTACTAAAGTCCCAGTAAACAACGTCTACTGCTGTGCCCATTTTTTTGTAACTTCCTCAAAAAATTCATTCAAGTTTGTGAGACACCACTCTCCTTGACCAAAACCATGCTGATGATCCCTAAACAATTTTTACGTCACTAATTCCCATAAATTCTATCTTTTAAAATCTCTTCCAACAAAACAACCGAAGTCGGACGCACAGGTCTGTAGTTCCCTGGTTTCTCCTTACAACCTTTCTTAAACAAAGGTACAATATCAACCACCTTCCAATCATCAGGCACGTCATCTGTAGTTATAGATGATGCAAATATTTCTGCAGGGGTCTCGCAATTTCCTCCCTTCCCACAATGTTTTGGGAAACATTAAATCACATCCCGGAGACTTATCCACCTTTTATATTCCTCCCAAACTTCCTCTTCTGTAATGTGAACTGTTTTTAAAACATCAAAATTTATTTCTTTGTGTTCTCTCGCCTCTATTTCTTTCTCCACAGTTGCTCTTAATGTATTTGTAGAAACTGTTTGGAATATTCTTAACCTTGTTGGCTAATGCTATCTCATATTCTGTCTTTGCCTTCCTGATTTCTTTCTTAAGAATGCCCCTGCATTCTTTATATTAAGATTCAATTGAACCAAGTTGCTTATATTCTAAAATAAGACTCTCTTTATTCTTGACTAGAACCTCAATATCTTTATTCACCCTTTGTCCCTTAATCTTACCAGCCTTGCCCTTCGCTCTAACAGAAACGTAATGCCTCTGAACCCTTGTCAACACTCTCTTGAAAGCCTTTCGCTTGTCAGACGTGAAAGTATGGTCTACTCCTATCAGTGTTTGAAAGTTCTTGTCTCATACCATTGAAATTTGCCTTACTCCAATTAAAAACTTTAACTTTCATGGAAGGTTTATCTTCTTCCATAACCTTTTGAAGCTAATAGAATCATGATTGCTAGATGCAACATGCTCCCCCATTTTTAGTTTAGTCACTTGCCCTGCCTTAAAAGGAGGTCTAGTTTTGCTCCTTTGCTAGGAGGAGCATCCAGATATTGATAAAGAAAATTTTCTTAAACACACTTGACAAATTCTTCACAATCCAAACCGTTAACACTCTGGTAGCCTCAGTCAATGTTTAGAAAATTTAAAATCCCCCATTGTTACAACCTTGTTATGCTTATATCCGAGATCTCCCTGCAATACGAAGGTGGGTCAAGTTGTGGATAGTGCGGAGGGCTGTTCTAGGTTACAAAGGGACATTGATAAGATGCAGAGCAGGGCTGAGAAGTGGCAGATGGAGTTTAACCCTGAAAAGTGTGAGGTGATTCATTTTGGAAGGACAAACTTGAAAGCAGAATACAGGGTTAATGGAAAGTTTCTTGGCAGTGTGGAGGAGCAGAGGGATCTTGGGGTTCATGTCCACAGTCCCCTGAAAGCTGCCACCCAGGTGTATAGAGTTGTTAAGAAGGTGTATGGTGTGTTAGCTTTCATTAATAGAGGGATTGCGTTCAAGAGCAGTGAAGTTATGCTCCAGCTATACAAAAGCCTGGTTCGGCTACATCTGGAGTATTGTATCCAATTCTGGTCACCTCATTACAGGAAAGATGTGGGAGCGTTGGAAAAGGTGCAGAGGAGATTTACCAGGATGTTGCTTGGAATGGAAGGAAGGTCTTATGAGGAAAGGTTGAGAGAGCTAGGGCTTTTCTCTTTAGAACGACGAAGGATGAGAGGTGACTTGATAGAGGTGTACAAAATGGTCAGAGGTATAGATAGAGTCGTCAGCCAGAGACTTTTTCCTAGGGTGAAGGTAGCTATTACGAGGGGGCATAGTTTTAAAGTGAGTGGAGGTAGGTATAGGGGAGATGTCAGAGGTAGGTTCTTTATTCAGAGAGTAGTCAGGGCGTGGAATGCATTGCTGGAGAGGATAGTGGAGTCGGCCTCATTAGGGGCATTTAAGCAGCTATTAGTTAGGCATATAGATGATAGTATAAGGTAGGGATGGAGGTTAGATAGACCTTAGGTTTAGGGTAGAAGTTCGACACAACATCGTAGGCTGAAGGGCCTGTACTGTGCTGTATTGTTCTATGTTCTAGGTTCTATATGTTCTACATACTTGTTTCTCAGTTTTCTTCTGACTACTGGGGGGCAAACCCTATCAAGATGATCTTTCCTTTCTTATTTCTAATTTCTACCCATATATTTTCATGGGACGATTTTTCAGAAGTATCTTCTCTGGTTATAGCAGTAATGTAACTGCGGTGGGCTTCTCTGGTTATAGCAGTAATGTAACTGCGGTGGGAGGCGATGGCCTAGTGGTATTATCGTTGGACTGTTGACCCAGATCCCCAAATAATGTTCTGGGGACCCGGGTTTGATGGTGGAGCTTGAATTCAATAAATATCTAGAATTAAGAATCTCGTGGTGACCATGAATCTGCTGTCGATTGTCAGGAAAAACCCCTCTGGTTCGCTAATGTCCTTTAGGGCAGGAAACTGCCATCCTTCCCTGGTCTGGCCTACATGTGACTCCAGACCCACAGCAATGTGGTTGACTCTTAACTGCCCTCTGGACAATTAGGGATGGGCAATAAAAGCTGCTTGGCCAGTGACGCCCTCATCCTGTTTTTAAAAAAAAAAAAATTCATTTTTTTAAAAAATCAAAAACGCCACCCCCGCTTCCTGGGTTCTGAGAAAGAGTCACCAGACCCGAAATGTTAACTGTTTCTTCTTTCACAGATGCTGCCAGACCTGCTGAGCTTTTCCAGTAACTTTGTATTTGTTTTTCACTCTCCCTCCTTTCTTGCCTCCTTTCCTATCCTTCCTATATCATCTAAAACCCGGAACATTGATCTGCCAGTCTTGTCCATCTCTTAGCCAAGTTTCTGAAGTAGCTATGACATCCCATTCCTATGTTCCTATGTTCTTAAATATGCCCTGAGTTCATTAGCTGGTAAGATCCCTTGCATTGAAATAAATGCAATTTAGTTCTTCAGAGTTACTATGTACTTTTTGTATTAACCAAATTGACAATGCCAGGATACCCTCACTTTCCAGCTCTCTAATATTCTTAATCTTTACAGACACTTCTGCTTTCTTTCCATCTGTAATTTTCCAAACATCTTGTGTTCAGGAATATTTAATACAGTACTCAGTTCCGTCTCTTAAACCAGTCTCTGTTATTCATGCAATGTTATTGTCATTTTACCTGTAACAATAATTTACTTTATCCTATAGATAATATGCATGGAGACTTTTGTGGTGAGGGACTGGAAGTTTAGTCTTAGGGGCAGGGACATGAGTAAAATGTATTCCTGTGTCTAGATGGTGTTGGATTTCTTACACTGTTGCAATAATATCCATCTAAACAAGTGGTGGGCATTACATCATATTCCTTACTTGAACCTTGTCGATGGAGAGGCTGTGAGGATCCCTGGCAATAAGCCAATCTGTTTAGAGTGCCTCATGTCAGTACTGTTTTTATATTGCACAGTTGATATTGCTGATCTTACTCGACTCTGGTGCTGGACACAACCAAAATTCTGTTGATCAATGAGAATTGAGTAGAGATGGCTGGCGTTTTCCTTGTTTGACTTGGTACTTGTGCGCAGGTCCTGTGGAGCCAAGTGGTTCTTATATAACCTGAAGTCAACATCAGTGAGCAAGTTATTTCAATTTAGATGACACCAATCAATACTTCCTTTAGTTTCATTAGGAGGAGCATGCATTGCATTTATATTCTAACCTGCACAATCAATTCAATTCACTCCATGTGAAATTAAGAAATAGCTAAAGGCACTTGTTCCTGCAAAAGTGATGGATCTTGATAATATTATGGCAATAGTGCTCCATAGTTGGGCTTGAGAACTAGTTACACCTCCACCCATGCTATTCAAGTACAGCTGCAACACAGATCTAACTGACAATGTGGAAAATTGCCCAGATATGCCTTTTGTTCAAAATGCAGTTCAGGCCAGTTATAGCATCATCTACTCTCAAAAATCAGTCAAGTGATGAAAGTGTCACCAGCAGTGCGATCAAACAGCACTTGCTTACTTGATAACAAGG
>NW_025975650.1:0-7828 GCF_021869965.1 Rhincodon typus
GGCAGCATCAGAGGAGCAGGAAAGCTGACGTTTCGGGTCTGGACCCGGAAGAAGGAGCTTTCCTGCTCCTCTGATGCTGCTTGGTCTGCTGTGTTCATCCAGCTCTACACCTTGTTATTTTAAATTTAAATATGATGGTTTTGACAACCTAGGACCAATCCTATTGTAAGAAATTAATAGGTCACCAAGGATATAAAAGAAGAGGGCTTTTGAAAATCAGTGTGAGAGTCAACTGCCATTTGCCAAGAGAACAGCTGTCAGCTATAAAAGAAAGAATCACTGGCTCTCACAGAATTCTCTAAGCTTTCAGAAAACCATCATCTAAACTGAAGGTACAGTGGTACACTTAGCTAATATTGCTGACACAAGAATTCGACAGAGAAAGGTGTTGCTGACTGGAGAACAGTGGAGAAGGCAATGAACATTCTGAAAGACTTATTCTGGCTGTTATTTTGAGAGACTAAGTTTTGATTTATTTTCTTATTACTTTGGTCTATATAAGTGGGATTTATATTTATTGGAACTGGATGCTATTAGAATTTTGTTTTATTTGCGAATAGTTAGTAGTTGAAGGGGAATTGTTTGGCTCGTTAGTAGTTCTGTTAATTTGTTTACTGTTAGATAAAGTTGTTGATTATAAAGTGAATATCAGGAATTTCTTTCATGTAAACACTCCTTTATAACAGATTATGAAGCAAGGCAAGCCTCTCTGGGTGTTTTGGTTTTCGTTATCAGAGGGGGGTTGACTTCTCCTTCATAACAACAGGACTAGCGGCCTTCTAAAAAAAGGCCAAAATATTGATGGTTAAATGTTGCATTGCATTAAGAAATTAATCTTTTGTTAAAGTTCTTATAATTTTAATGCTTACATCAGCAATGGCAATCATATCACTAATAGAATATTTCTGTAATCCATTCAAAGATAGGCATGACAGTTGAAATATTGGAGGAGGAACTGAATACATGAGGAATGGCATTGGTGGAAATATGGAAGACAGAATACAATATCAATGCGTATGTTTATTTCTGAGGTGGGTACAAATTTGATGGAAGTGTTTAAAAGGGAGATAATAATTTATTAAGAGGTAGCTAATAACACTGCAATGTGCAATAATGGGGAATGTCCCGTGTGCATCTAAGAGTTATCAACTCTGATAGGATCTATTCCTTGAACTCTATTAACCTTTGAAAAATCTAATCAAGTAGTTCTTGTTTGCATTTCCAATTTTTTTTATAACTAACAAATACAATTACTCAAAGAAAATAAAATTTTAAAAAATGTCCTAATGCCACACTGATATTACTCCTGAATTGCTGTCTGCTGTTAAGGGATTAGTCTTTAAATCCTGGAGACACCAGGTCCAACCTCACTCACATTATTTGGCAATACACAGTGCATAGCACACACTATTATCTCCTGGAACTTATTTTTGATCATCCTTTGTGGTCAGACAGGAATTTCTCAGAATTATCATTTTTTGTTGAATTAGTTACGTATTGTAGATTACAAAGGGTTGGTTCTAGTGGATATGGTGTTGAGGCAAGAGTTCCTGTGTAAATTACTTCTAGTTATAATTAAAAATAAGTGAAATCACATTAGTTGAAAAAGATATATTCTACAAAAATAGAACAGAAAAATTATTATTGTACCTTGGCATGAAGTATTGTGACATATGGATGTCATTTTAATCCTCAAATATTCTATATTGTTTCGATTCTTGTATTTTAGATTGGACCCATGAGATGATGCAACATCCTATACATTCATGAATATTGAGCTACCTTTTCAACTCTAAGTAAACTTCTAGTAAGTTATTCATGTAAGCAAACAATATCTCCTTTTTGATGATTACATATAAGTACCAATGTTGAATGATCTTAGGTTCACTTTACAAAATGCTAATGAAACAGTTTTAGAATTATTGGAGAGAATTGTAATATGGTAAATATAACAGTGACTCAGGAGGATGGATCAGTGAAGTTGTGGTTTGGGAAGCTAATCCATCTTGCTATCTTCAAGGGTTGAGTCTGGTGTGTCAGGCTGCATGTCAGCAATTTCCCCAGGAAAGATACCTTGTTCTGGGCTATAGTTTAGAAGAAAAGTGCAACTTGCAAAGTGAAGTTTGTTTCCCTCCTTATAAATCCTACTAGACCTGTTGAGTGTTGCCAACATTTTCTGATATTATTTCAGTTTTCCAGCATCTGCAGTATTTTGCTTTCATTGAATATTTTTTCAATTGCTCAATTAGAGTCATATTAACACTGACATCACAGGTTAACACCTGGTGCGTGGGTTTCCCTGAAAGATACCAATGAAAGTCAGCACACTGAGGGAGCTGAATCAATCTCAGGAAAAGATGTTAATATATATTTAGTACTCACAGCTGCTCTTCTATCTGGTAATGGGAAAAAGATTCATTTGCAGGATTTTTTTCTGAGAATTGACTTTTGGCACATCAGGATGTGTACCATTTATGGAGATGAGGAATAAAATGAGCAGGAGCAGCAACATCAGCATTGATACAAAAGGGAGAAGAAAGGATCTATGTAAGAGTAAACGGCTTGCTTCCTTGGATGGAAAGTGGTCAGCCATTTGGCAAGTCTCAAAGTTGATTGCGCATCATGCGTTGCCTGGTATGTGTACGTTGAATTGGTGGGTGTCAGGACTTCTGTCCCAGTGCCAAGAAGTCCTACCCTCTGGAGCTGACAGCTAGCTAGTCTCTGGCAATGCTAAATCCAGGTAAGACATGCTTCCAGAACAGCAACTAATCCCAAGAAGAAGGCCCAGTGAATCCCCACACTCAAGTATGTAAGGGGTATTGGGAATGGAGGATTTGACAGCTTTGGGGAAAAGTGTGAGGGGAGTGAATAGTGTTTAAAATCTTTGCATAGAGGAAGAGGAGATACCATCTTTTGTGGGGTGCTCCTGATACGCACACACCCCATATGAGATGTTACATTTTTCCATCTCTTTTAAAAACTTTTTAAAAATGGGCTGCCCACTCTTACCAGTAAGCCCACAGGTAACCCTGGACAGGGTAATTTTGGAGTAATTTGAGCATTTAACAAGCTCAATTATTTATTTATATAAGGTTGCAAGGCTGCTGATTTTAATGCCTGATTGTCCTCTGCATTATAGGAGGGAAATTGAAGGGTAAGAGGGGTGGTGGTAGACTGAGCATCTGCCCTGTTTTTTTATGCCCTTGACTGAAATTTCATCCCCTGGGGACATGTAGTATCCAGTCCCATACTTTTACAGGTCTGATTCTGAAAGCATGAGACTTAGTGTTTCTTCCTGTGGAAGATTCCACCACTTTGCTAATGTTTATCACTCATCAACTACAAAGACCAATGCCACTGGAAAGATGCCATGTCACGTTCATAGCCACACATTGAGAGAACATTGAGGCGGTTAATCCTGAATATAACCGTGTCCTTTTTGTCTGATACAGCAGCACATTGCATAATGACTATGGGCTGCTTAGCCATCAATTTTCTCAGAGATAGAAGACCATCAATCAATGTCATGAGAGACAAAATGTTCAACAAACTTCTGGATAGCCTCATTCAATGAAATTCAGGGAATGATAACATTTCCCTGAAAGGAGTGACAAACCACTGACAAGATCTTGGGACTTTCCATATACCAATGTCATATAAAGACATTAGAATGTCATATTCTATGTCATAGGCAGAGTCTGTGACAATGCAGTTTCCATGCAACAGCAGATTTACCATTAATTGCAGTTACATTCATGACATGATGCACACCAACTATATCCATGAATTACATGCTGGTCATTTCATTAATACCGGTATATCTATTAGTGTTATGACAAACTGCATGTAGATTTGAGTATGAATAGGAATCAAATGAATAGGATCAAATATGATTTTGCGCCAGAGAACAGAGAAGGAACTTCAATGATTACTTGACCTTGTCATAATTGAGAAAATTGGGGATGAGTCTAACCCTGGTGTCTCACAAGTCACCAAGCAACCCCAGAGAAAGAACTAGATTAGAATCTATGGTGATGTGTGGTAATTAAATCAAACCACACAACTAAAATATACTTGACATCAACAACTAATGATATCGTAGAAAGAATGCTTTAGTATTAAACATACCACGAATCTTGCTCTAAACTTACCCTTTGTGCAGACTACCATCAAATCAAGTTTACGGAAGAGATTGTACCTTAAAGTACTTTCCGTTTACATCAGACTTTTTCAATCAAACAACCCTGGTATTTCAGCAGATGAATCAATCACTTATTCAAGAAATTGAGAACATTAGTGAATACATTACCATCCATCGAAAGTGAACTTGAGACATGTGGCTGATGCCTTAGAAAAGGTAACATTGCCTTGAATAAAGACAAGTACTTTCTCACTAAAGCAGAAGTTATAATGGGGACAAAGAAATTGCTGATGAACTAAGTCCATATTTTGCTTCTGTCTTCACAAAGGAAGGCACAAATAACATACCAGAGTTTAGTGAGAGGTAACTATTTAAAAGGGAGGTAGAGAGAAAATAGGGAATTATAGACTAGTGTGTCTGATGTCAGTGGTGGGCAAGATGCTAGAATCCAGGGAATGCAGTGAAGGTTTACCAAACTGATTCCTGGAATGGAAGGTCTGATGTATGAGGAGAGTGGTTAGGATTGTATTCACTGGAGTTTAGAAGCAGGAGAGGAATCTCAAGAAACCTACAAAATTCAACAGGACTAGATTTTATGCAGAAAGGATTTTCCTGATGCTGGGGTCATAGTTTAAGGATTGGGGTAAGCCTTTAAGGATTGAAATGTGGAGAAATTTGTTCACCTGGAGAGTGGTGAGTCTGTGGAATTCACTACCACAGAAAGTGGCTGAGGCCAAAACATTGTGCTTTCAAGAAGGAGGTAGATATAGCTCTGTGGCTCAAAGGATCAAGGGATATGGGGAGAGGGTTAGATTAAGCTTTCAGTTCAATGATCAGCCATAATCATATTGAATGACAGAGCAGTTTCAAGGGTCAAATGGCTTAATCCTGCTCCTATCTTCTGTTCCTATGAGCTCTTTGGTTATTTGTTTAGCTTGAAGACATTGTGAATGCTGGACCCCGCAAATGTACAAGATGTCTGAGTTTGCTAGGACTGTAGTCACTCATTTCATACCTCGTAATGTTAGCTATCTCCTTATTTCATCTGATAACAGAGACACCAAGTGGGAGTATTCTAAATCACATGAACAGAGTAAAAAGTTCTGTTGCAGAAATGCATGTTTTGAGTCAAAGTAAACACCCTGTTGGTTGTGGATGCATGGCCAGTTGGCTTAGGTGCAGTTCTTGTGCAAAAGGCGAGACTGGGAACCCAATAATTGTGATGGCAAGTCAATTGCAAACACCCATAGAACAAAATCATTCACAAACAGAGAGAGGAAGACTTTAAATTATGTGGGTTTTCTTATACTTTCATCTTTACTTAATAGAACAACCGATCCAAATAGTGCATTGGATATTCAAACTACAGCAGCACTCAGGATGGTTTGCTTCCACCACAGTCAACACATTTTCCCATGTTCAATTCTTCGTACTTCTCGTTTGCACCCATTGGACATTTATCTCCTTCTCAGTTTCTTGATGGCAATCCTGTTGATGCTCTCTTTTTAAATTTCTCTTTATCTCTCTCTCCTTCTCTCTCAGCACCATCTCGATGCACTCTTCTCACTCCTCCCCACCCCCAGACCCCTGTCATCAGCGTAAATGTTACTATTTCCCTGCCGCTTTCAGTCCTGAAGAAAAATGATTGGACTTGAAAAGTTAACTCTGTTTCTCTTCTACAGATGCTGCCAGACCTGCTGAGTTTCTCCAGCACTTTCTGCTATTGTTTTCAGTATCAGTTCCATTGATTTGAGTATCTGCCAGGTACGGTCAACATAGCAGATTTTCTTTAGCAACATCTATTACTAACAGTCAGTTTGAAGAAAAGGTTGCCAAACACATCTTAAATACTGAAAACAAAGTGAAATACTGCAGATACTGGAAATCTGAAATAAAAAACAAAAAGTGCTGAAGTAACTTAGCAGGTCTGGCAATATTTTTGGAGGGATAAACAGAGTTAGCGCTTCAAGTCCAATATGATCTTCATCTGAACTGAAGAGAAAAATGAAAACGTTTTATACTGTTTTATATTAAATCTGAGGAGAAGCAATTTAGAGATGTTAAAGGACTTTTGCATTTCACATCTTACATTCCTGGATCCAATCAATTTTTAGGCACCTCTTGTTCAGACTGAAATACCAAAGTCACTCTGGTGCTTTGATTTCAAGAAGGTGTTGGTTACAGCACTTTGGCTAAAAGGATCAAGGGAAATGGGGGGAAAATAGAAACAGGTTATTCAGTTGGATGATGAGCCATGATCATAATGAAGACAGAGCAGGTCTGAAGGACCAAATGCCTTACCCTTGCTCCTATTTTCCATATTTCTATGTTTCTTCTTTTTAATTAGGATCCCTGAATGTCTCCCTTTTTTCTAGGGAAGCAAAATTTACATAGTATTCAAGGTGTGATTTGATGCAAGCTTAACCCTGATTTCTAATGACTTTTAATTTACTGTTTTGACCATACAGTTCAATATTCCATTGACTTTGTTGATTGCTGCCAAGCCTGGAAATATGGATAAGGTTGACAACAGCAGTGCAGCTGATGTAGAAGCAGAAATGTTCAGCCTGATGTCAGCCTGAGGGTTCTAAATCTCCTCTACATCCACCCTTAGTTTTTTCAGCACCATGCATTAATTACCTATTTTCCTTCATATCGTACTGCATTAGTCTACACTCAGTTCCATTTGCCATTGTTCAGCCTACTCACATATCTCAGTTCTTTCTGTAGTTTCTGGTCTTCCTTCATTTACCCCTTCTAATTCAGGGCAGCACTGTTGCTCAGTGGGTAGCAAAATGCCAGGGACCCTGGTCGATTTCACCCTTGGGTGATTCCCTGTGTAGGGTTTACACATCCTCCCCATGTCTGTGTGGGTTTCCTCCAGATGCTCAAGTTTCCTCCCAGAGTCCAAAGATGTGAAAGTTAGATGGTTTGCCCATGCTAAGTTGCCATAGTGTCCAGGGATTAGCCATGGGAAATGCAGGGCTGCGGGGATGGGGTGGGTCTGGATGGGACGCTCTTCAGAGGGTTGGCGTGGACTCAATAGGCCGAATGGCCTGCTTCCACATTGTAGGGATTGAATGATTCTAATTCAGCACTAAATCCAACTGTAACCAATGTGCATTACATTTCAGAATACACGACATTGTTGTAAGTTAGAAACAATAACGGTCCCAAAACATAATTTTATCCATTATATATTCATTTTGTCCTTCTCTGAATGAAGATGACTGATAATAATGTGAAAACAACAACTTTCTTTCATTTTAGGCAGTGATACATTCAAAATGAAAATCAATGGACCTATTAATGTCATTGTGAACATTGACAGTATGGGACCAAAGTGAATTGGGTGACCTGAGATAGTAGGAACTGCAGATGCTGGAGAATCCGAGACAACAAGGTGCAGGGCTGGATGAACACAGCAGGCCAAGCAGCATCATAGGAGCAGAGAGGCTGACGTTTCGGGCCTCGACCCTTCATCAGAAAAGGGGGAGGGGAAGGGGGTTTTGAAATAAATAGGGAGAGAGTGGGAGGCGGATAGAAGAGGGATAGAGGAGAGGATAGGTGGAGAGGAAACAAACAGGTCGAAGAGGCGGGGATGGGGCCAGGAAAGGTGAGTGTAGGTAGGGAGTTAGGAAGGGGATAGGTCAGTCCAGGGAGGACGGACAGGTCAAGGGGGCGGGA
>NW_025975651.1:0-7827 GCF_021869965.1 Rhincodon typus
CAGCTTTCCTGCTCCTCTGATGCTACTTGGCCTGCTACGTTCATCCAGCTCTACACCTTGTTATCTCAGAATATCATGAGGCTGTGACCACAACTGATCTTTCTTCTCTCCTCTCAATTTCTTTCTCATCCCACAAATTGATGGATTTGTCCTGACTCCCAAGTCACAGGTTGCACTTCTTATTTTCTCCTCTCCCTTCACCACAAGCCAATCTCATTTTAGATTAGCAAGAAGTGCAATTTTGTCAGTCAGTAGAGGAAGTGAAGACAAACAGAGGCTATCACTCAATCTTACCCATGCAGCTAGCAGCTTAGATGCAAACATTGCGCAGATATTTGCGGCTAGGTCAAAGGAAGGATCTGCATCTGATTTGATTCTGAGGTCAGATGTGCAAAAGCCCGAGCTAAAGGAAAGGATAGCATGGGTCCCAGCTTACCAGACAGCAAGCTTATATGATAGTTTCACTGCAAAGGGGTCAGATAGGGTCTTTGAGGACCAGGTTATAGAGGTGGCTGAAGGGTGTACACTGTCAAATATATGGCACACTAGAAAACCTGCCAGAAAGCATTTAGTCAATATCAACAAGCATTGTGGAGTCCAGTACAATTTGACACAGACCACTGTGAAGACCTAACAGCCCAATTTGTCCACATGATCACTTGCATCAGCAAATAATACAGTATCTTGCGACTGGTGTAACAGCTTCCAGTGTAACACATGCCAACAATTCTGACTCAGGCTCAGTGATGTGTTCCAGCAAGGTTCAATGCAAACTGGATGAACAACAGCTCATCTTCTGCTTCGGGACCTTACAGCCTTCAGAACTGAACATCGAGTTTACACGTTTTACACCATGTCTATTACTTACTTTAACATCCCAGGTTTTGTTATGAAATGATTGTTTTCAGAGCAGCCAATCAATTTGCAATCACTCATGCACCCACTATCACCTATTTAGCTTCTCTTCTTCCCTGGCTTATTATTCTTTTGTCTGCTTATCTGTTTATCTCTTTCTCTGGGGTCCCTCGCCACCCATCCACTCACTCCTTCCCCCTGTCCCCCCATACCCCATCATCAGCATAAATACTATATTTTCCTACCTGATTTCAGTTCTGAAGAAGGCTCACTGGACACGAAACGTTAACTCTGATTTCTCTCCACAGATACTGCTAGACCTGTTGGTTTTTTCCAACAATTTCTGGTTTTGTTTGTACCAGTGCTGCACAAACAGCTATGTCAAAAATCTGGATGTTACAATGGAAGCTCAGATTGCAGTTGTCAGGGTTCTAACTAATCTGTTGAAGCACAATTCTGCAAAGGATCCGAATGGCTGAGACAATTCCTTGTAAGAGTGGCAGTAGATGGGACACAAACCTACTATCTATCCTTTCTCAGAATTACATCATTCCAGTTCCAAACCATGTGATTGTAAATCACCTTGCAGCTGTCTCTCAGCCAGCCATCCAGCCCAGGCTTGGATCTTGGGCTCTTCAAGCTCATCTCCAGCTTCCTCAATTGAAGGAGAGCGGCTTTCCATTACCCATTCCGTAGTCACTAAGCAAGCATCTGGTAGGAGCAGTAGGAGGAACAGAAGCACATGGAAAACAAAGGGAATGTATCAGCATGTAATTCTGTTTGTATGAATGATGTCACAATTGGTTTTATAAAACTGGAGTACAATAAGCATTTTCTAGTGCTTTTTGTGTTGTTGGAAGAATGGCAACATGATGGGTCAGTGACTATTGGTGAAAGAAGGAATGTATCCGAAATTGCTCATATCTCATATCTAGTTCACTAACTATTCAATCATATAGAGAATAGCAGAAGGGGACTGTTCACACCATAGTCTCCCTTCCTCTTCATGTTCATTTATTTACTCTCTATTTCCCTCTCTTCCACATCCTTTTCCTCCTCCTCTCCCCTTCCCTGTGCTTCTTCTCCTTTGCTTCTCACTTAATAACTGGGAGTCAGGGTTGTCCCCTCATGCTGGTGAGGTTGTACACAATGCAGCACACCACCACAACTGTTACTGTTATAAATTTGTTACTTATTCAATGGAGTCAAGACAGCACAATTGCTTGAGGATCCCATGGGCTTGTGCTATAATGATCCTGCTATAATGTCTCTATAATGTGACAGGGTGGCTCATGTTTTGGGGAAGTGGTGGCATAGTGGCAATGTCATTAGGCTAGTAATCAAGAGACTCAGGTTAATGTTCTGGGAATAGGGGTTCAAAACCACCAAGTACATGGTGAAATTTCAAATCAATTAAAAATAATCTGGAAATAAAAGCTAGCCTAATAGTGTCCATTAAATGCTGTTGTTCATTGTAAAAACTTGCCTGATTCACCAATGCCCTACAGGGAAGGACATCTAAATGTATAGCAAAGTAGGTAACTCTTAATCACCCTCTGATCTGGCAAAGTAGGTAACCCTTAATCACCCGCTGATCTGGCAAGCCATTCAGTTCAAGAGGCAATAAGTACTGATCCAGCCAGTGATGCCTAGATCACATAAACAAATTATTGTTGGCAGATTCTAAAACAGAGTCATGATGCAAGGGATAAATAGACTACTGTCAACCAACAGCCAGACTATGATTTACCACAATGAGTCATAAGTAGGTGGCAGAGAACACTGTTGCATAATGAAGCAATCTTGACTACTACTAAGATAATAGGCATTCAGCTGCATGAAATAAAGCCTGTGATCCTCCATTATCTGCAGATTGAGGGCATGAAATCCCTTTGATTCATAAGCAAAATCACAAAGATGATATAGCCAATTGCATCCTGCAGTATGGGAAAATCTACAAACTATGCAAATCTTACTATTTATTCCTCTTGCTTGGCTTAGGCTTGTCTCCTCAAATAGAAAACTTCACTGACTACCTTCTTGCAGCAGTGTATTGCAATATTGCAAGGTTTTGCTCACATCTCCAACAGCAGCCTGGAAGCAGTCAGACCCATAAAAGATGAGAAAATGGAAATTATGGCAACTCTAGGCGATGCAGTTCTTTCCCTACATTGAGGTTGCAGTTGTAGCTGAAACAATTGATATATTTCAATCACAACCAAGATAATAAAAGGTCTCGAGAGGAGGTTGACAGGCTAGTGGAATTGGTGGACACATACTAGCTGTAATACAATACAGAAAAGTTTTGCACATTCTCTCTATTTAAATAATTATCCCATACACTCTTGAGCCTCAATTGAATCTGCCTTCACCACATTTCCAGGCGTACAAACAAGGAACAAGACTAGGCCACGCAAACCTCCGAGCTTGCTCCACCATGCAATAAGATCATGGCTGATCTGATTTTAACCGAAACTCTACATTACTGCATAATGCTGATAATTGTTCATCCTCTTGGTAATCAGGTACCTAGCTACATCTGCCTTAGGGTGGCACGGTGGCTCAGTGGTTAGCACTACTGCCTCACAGTGCCAGGGATCTGGGTTCAGTTCCAAACTCGGGCAACTGTCTGTGTGAAGTTTGCACATTCTCCCCGTTTCTGCTGGGTATTCTGGTTTCCTCTCACAGTCCAAACATGTGCAAGTTAGGTGGATTGGCCATGCTGAATTACCCATAGTGTTCCGGGATGTGTAGGTTAGGTGCATTAGTCATGGGAAATGCAGTGTTACAACGATAGAGTAGGTAGATGGTTCTGGGTGGGATGCTCTTTGGAGGGTTGGTATGGATTTGTTGGGCCGAATGGCCTGTTTCCACACTGTGGGGATTCTGTATATTTTTTAAGAAATTCTGTATTAACTGCTTTTTGAGAAAGGGAATTCCAAATACTCTCAACCCTCTGAGAGAACTGATGTTTCTTCATTAGAGACAAAAAAAACCGCAGATGCTGGAATCCAAGGTAGACAAACAGGAGGCTGGAAGAATACACCAAGCCAGACAGCACCTGGAGGAAAGGAGAAGTCAACGTTTCGGATATTACCCTTCTTCAGGTCTTATAGTTATAGGGTCATAGAGTAATACAGCATGGAAACAGGCGCTTCGGCTCAAACTGGTCCATGCTAACCGTGGTGCCCATTCAGCTAGTTCCAATTGCCAACTTTTGGTCCATATCCCTCTAAACCATTCTCATCCATGTACCTATACAAATGTTTTTTAAATGTTGCTATTGTACTTGCCTCAACCACTTTGTTCAGCAGCCCATTCTATATATGCACCACTCTCTGCATGAAGAAGTTGTCCCTCAGGTCCTTCTTAAATCTACCCCTCTCACCTTAAACCTATGCCCTCTAGTTTTCAATTCCCCATCCCTGGGAAAAAGACTATATGCATTCATCCTATCTATGCCTCTCATGATTTTATACACCTCAGTAAGGTCACCCCTCATTCTCCTACGTTCCAAGGATTAAAGTCCTATCCTGGCCAACCTCTCCCTATAATTCAGGCCTACTAGTCCTGGCAGCATCCTTATAAATCTTGCTTGCACACTTTCCAGTTTAACTATGTCTTTCCTATAACAGGGTGACCAAAACTGTACACAATACTCGAAGTGTGGCCTCACCAACGATTTATACAACTGTAACATAACATCCCAACTCCTATACTCAATGCCTCGAACGACGAAGGCCAGCATGCTAAATGTTTTCTTCATCACCATGTCCACCTGTTATGCCACTTTCAATGAACTGTGTACTTGTACTCCTATGTCCCCCTGTTTCACAACGTTCCTCAGGGACCTTACCTTATACTGTATGAATCCTACCTTGGTTTGACTTTCCAAAATGCAACACCTCACACTTATCTGTATTGACTTATGTTTCTTCATCCCTGTTTCATGATGCCTGCTCATTTTTAACCTATGACCTGGGTTCTAGACCCACATCACTTATTTTGTTAGAAAAGATCTTTTCGCTCCTTTTCCAAAATACCTTAATACTTTGGTTTGCAATCTATTTATCAGTGGAAACAGTTTCTCCCTATCGACTTTGTACAAACCCTGCATGAATTTAAAAACATTTATTAAATGTCCTCTCAACCTCCTGCTCTCCAAGGAAAGCAATCTAACTTCTCCAATTCATTCCATGACTAATATTTTTCATTCCTGGAAATATAAAAGTGTCTTGTAAATCTCTTCTGCACTTTCTCCAATGCTTTCACATCCTTCCTATAATGTGGCACCCAAATCTGTACACAATATTCCAGTTGTGGTCTTATACAAGTTCAGTCTTATCCCTTTTGCAGGGATCAGGTTAAGAGAAGGCAATATGACTTTTAGTCAAAAAGAAAATGTAAGGTTTAGGAAACTGAAATCAGACAAGGCCCTTCAGGATTATAGAGAAAGCAGGAAAGAACTTTAACAAGGAATTAGGAGGGCTAAAAGGGACAATAAAATGTTCTTGGCAAGTAAGTTTAAGGAAAATCCCAAAACATTTTACATGAATGTTGGGAACAAGAAGGTAGGCTAGGGAGAGGGTAGGTCCACTCATGGACAAAGGAGGGAATTTACACATGGGAGCCAGAGGAAGTGGATGAGGTCCTGAATAAGTACTTTGCATCTGCACTCACCAAGGAAATGGACATGGATGATGGTAAGATTAGGGAGGGGTATGTTGAAGTTTTAGGACATGTCAGTATAAAGAAGGAAGAGGTGTTGTGTGTCTTGAAAAACATTAAGCTAGCTAAGTCCCTAGGGCTTGATGGATCTATCCCGGGCTACCAAGAGAGGCAAGTTAGGAGATTGTTGGGGCTTTGACAGAGATCTTTGTATTCTCTTTAGCTATAGGTAAGGTTTCAGAAGACTGTACAATTGCCAGTGTTGTTCCTTTGTTTATGAATGGTAACAGGAATAATCCAGGAAACTTTAGGGCAGTGAGCCTTACATCAGTAATAGGGAAATTATTGGAGAAGATTCTTAGGGACAGGTTTTACTTGAATATGGAAAAAGAATATACTTACAAGGGATAGTTAACATAGTTTTGTGCAGGGGAGATCGTGTCTTACAAATTTGATTCTGTTTTCTAAGTAAGCGATGAAGATGATTCATGAGGGGAGAACAGTAGATGTAGTCTACATGGACTTTCTTAAAACATTTGACAAGGTCCCTCATAGTAGGCTGGTCCAGAAGATTAAGTCACATGGGATTCATGGTAAGTTTGATTTAAAATTGGCCATAGAAGACAGACAGTAGTTGTGGAGAGGAACTTTTATGACTGGAGGTCCTTGACATCAGTGCTGGAACATCTGCTGTTTGTAATATGTATAAATTATTTGGATGAAAATGTAAGTGGTATGATTAGTAAGTTTGCAGATGAGATGAAAATTGTCAAAGTTGTCGACAGTGAGGAATATAAAGAAAGTAGGAAAGACCTGATGCAGAGAATTAGGAGAGCAAGAAAGGGCTATGAAATGACCTTGGCAAAAACCAAGGCATTCTATATACACATTAAAAACAAAAGGATAACTAGGGAGAAGGTAGGACCACTCAAGGATCAACTTATGCTTGGAGGCAGAGGATGTGGGTGAGATCCTAAATGAATATGTTGCATCAGTATTCACCCAGGAGAAGAATATGGAGGATAGCGAGATTTGTATGGAGCATGCTAATATGCTAGGGCATTTTGAGATCAAGAAAAAAGTGGTGTTAGGTCAATTGAAGAGCATTAAGTTGGCTAAGTCCTCAGGGCCTGATGGTATCTGTCCCAGGTTTCTGAGAGAGGCAAGCGAGAAGGTTGCTGGGGCTTAACCAAGATCTTTGTATCCCTATTAGCAACTGGAGAGGTCCTGGAGGACTGACAAGTAGCTAATGTTGTGCATCTGTTCAAGAAGGGAAGTAGGGATAATTCAGAAAACTATAGACCAGTGAGTTTCACATCGGTAATTGGGAAGCTAGTGGAGAGAATTCTTAGGGATAAGACTTATGTACATTTGGAAAAGCATGGCCTAATTAGGGACAGTCAGCATGGCTTTGTGAAGGGCAGGTTTTTGTCTTATTAACTTTATGAATTTTTTGAGGAGGTGACAATGGTGATCAATGAGGGGAGAGCAGTAGATGTTGTCTACATGGATTTCTGTAAGTCTTTCAACCAGGTCCCTCATGGTAGGCTCATCCAGAAGATTAAGAAGCATGGGATCAATGGTGACTTGGCCATGTTGATTCAGAATTGGCATCCCATAGAAGGCAGAGGGTAGTGACGAAAGGGTGTTTTTCTGGCTGGAAGCCCATGACTAGTGGTGTTCCTCAGGAATCTGTCCTGGGACCTCTGCTGTTTATTGTATATAGAAGTGACTTAGATGAAAATGTAGATGGGTGGGTTAATAAGTTTGCAGACTAAACAAAGATTGGTGGAGTTGTGGATACTGCAGAAGGGTGTCAAAGGATATGGCAGGATACATGTCAGTTGCAGATATGGACGGAGAAATGGCAGATGGATTTTAATCCAGATAAGAGTGAGGTGCTGTAGTTTGGGAGACCAAATGCTAAGGAAAAGTAGACAGTTAATAGCATGATCCTGAACAACACTGATGTACAGAAGGATCTTGGGGTTCAAGTCTACAACTGAAAGTGGCCACGCCAGTAGATATAGTGGTAAAGACGGCTTGCCTTTATTGCTTAAGGAATTGAGTGCAAGAGTCAGGATGTCATATTGCAGATTTATAAGACTTTGGTTAGGCCACACATAGGATATTGCATTCAATTCTGGTCACCACATTACAGGAAGGATGTAGAGGCTTTAGAGAGGGTGCAGAAGAGGTTTACCAGATGCAGAGATAACAGGGTGTAGAGCTGGATGAACACAGCAGGCCATGCAGCATCAGAGGAGCAGGAAGGCTGACGTTTCGGGCCTAGACCCTTCTTCA
>NW_025975652.1:0-7827 GCF_021869965.1 Rhincodon typus
GTCTCCTCTCCACCTATCTTCTCCTCTATCCATCTTCTATCCGCCTCCCCCTCTCTCCCTATTTATTTCAGAACCCCCTTCCCCTCCCCCATTTCTGAAGAAGGGTCTAGGCCCGAAACGTCAACCTTCCTGTTCTTCTCTTGCTGCTTGGCCTGCTGTGTTCATCCAGCTGTACACCTTGTTATGACAAAATTATTAGTTTTTTTTCAGGAAATAATTAACTGGATTGATAAAAGGAAACCAGGTGATGTAACATACCGAGATTTTCAAAAATTACTTTATATGTTATCATGAAAAAGATCAACAGTCAAGATATGGGTTCATGGAGCTGGGTTAGTATATTAGCAGGGATAGGGGATTCAGTAACTGGCAGGAAGCAAAGAGTAGGCATAAATACACATTTTCAGTTTGGAACATTGTGCCTAGTGGACTGCCACAAACATCAGAGCTGACGCCTCAGATATTTATAATCTGTATTGGTGATTTGGATGAAGAAACAGTGAGTAATTTAATTAGGTTTGTTACTGATACAAGTTTGGCTGGAAATGTAAGCTATGAGAAGGACTCAGGGGTTACAAAGAGACATGAGTCAGTTAAGAGAGTGAGCAACCCAATGGTACCTGTGTATAATGCGGGGAAGCGTAAGGTTACTTTTATCTTTGGTCTTTAGAATAGAAGGCAAATTTGTTTTTGAAAGGGGTGACGTTGGAACTTATGATGTTCAGAGACACTTGGATGTGCTCTTAAAAAACAAGCAGAAAGTTGCACGCAAGTGTAGCAAGTAATTAAGAAGGCAATTGTATGTGGGACTTTATTGAAAGGGGATTTGGGTACACAAATAGGGAAGACTTGCTATAATCGTACAGGTCTTTTTATAGACCTAGAGTATTAAACTCAGTTTTGGTCTCCTTATTTAAGGAAAGATATACCAGCATTGATTATTGAAGTTAGTAAGAGATGGATTCACAAGTTTGGTTCTTCAGCTAAGAGGTTTGACGTATGATAACACAATAAAAGTAATTCAGGTCTATTTTCTCTGGAGTTTAGAAGAAACTCAAATTGCAGCATGAAGTCTCCTTAAAACAGAGATTTTGTGAAGAGGTTTGACAACATAGACACTTAGAACTTGCTGCCCCTGGCTGGTGATTCTAGAACAAGGCAGCACACTTTGACGTGAAATCGTTGAGGACAGTAAGTGATATGGGAAATTGGTGAAAATTAATGTCTAAGAGCAGCCATGAATTCCAGAGGAGACTGGATGGCTATATTGCCCGCTCCTGCTCTCAGCTCATATACTTGGGTTCTTGCTCATTTTGTATTTCAGACTGTTGCACCAATTCCTTGGGTATTTGAAAGTGTAAAGACTTTAGGGTTGGGTTACAGTGAAGGCAGGCGATGAAAACAAGCGATGCATGTTTAAGATGTCTTCAGCTTGTAAACCGCAAGAAAGTACTGGATGAACGGGAAACACAATGTGAGAAGGTGAATCATATTGGAATGTACCATTAGTCTTTATAGTTTCAACTGTGCTGTTGGACACAATCCTCAATCGTACCTGCACCAATGAGTTTTAGCATAACCGTCTCCATGAGAATGAGAATATGCTACTGCTATTTCCAATCATTGGCAATCTTGTTCTGCAAGAGTAAGGGAGTGTGTCAGTGGAGTCTGATGTTGGATGTTTGGTATCTATATGCGCCACACTTGAATAACCGACCATATGTACAGTGAGATGAGAATCTGAGACTTAGAGAACTGCTATGCATGAGAGGGTGAAGGTAAGGCAGTGCCAGATATGAGATATACTAAAGCAATATACTGCAAATGATGGACGTATGAATAAAATCAGAAAAAGCTGCATATGCTGACCAGATTAGACAGCACCTATGTAGGTTTGGAAGGCTATTGACTTGAAATATTAACTCTGTTTCTCTCCACAGATGGTGCCTGACTTGTTAAACATTCAAGCATTTTCTCCTTTTAATTTTAGATGTGAAGTCATGAGTGATTGACATTGTTAGATGAGTATGGTAGGGTGACCAGTGTGGAGTGTTGGAGTGTTGGACCAGTGTTCCAGGTTAATTTGTAACAAAAGGCATTTGAAGGTGCAGTCACAAATCTTGACTAGACGAGTTTAGCGATACAACAAACATCCAGTTCGCAATAAACAACTGCACCTCCCAGTCGCGAACCATTTCAACTCCCCCTCCCATTCCTCGGACGACATGTCCATCCTGGGCCTCCTGCAGTGCCACAATGATGCCACCCGAAGGTTGCAGGAACAGCAACTCATATTCCGCTTGGGAACCCTGCAGCCCAATGGTATCAATGTGGATTTCACAAGCTTCAAAATCTCCCCTCCCCCTACCACATCCCAAAACCAGTCCAGCTCGTCCCCGCCTCCCTAACCTGTTCTTCCTCCCACCTATCCCCTCTTCCCACCTCAAGCCACACCCCCATCTCCTACCGACTAACCTCATCCCGCCCCCTTGACCTGTTCGTCCTCCCTGGACTGACCTATCCCCTTCCTAACTCCCCACCTACACTCACCTTTACTGGCTCCATTCCCGCCTCTTCGACCTGTTTGTTGCCTCTCCACCTATCCTCTCCTCTATCCATCTTCTATCCGCCTCCCACTCTCTCCCTATTTATTTCAGAACCCCCTTCCCCTCCCCCTTTTCTGATGAAGGGTCTAGGCCCGAAACGTCAGCCTTTCTGCTCCTATGATGCTGCTTGGCCTGCTGTGTTCATCCAGCCCTGCACCTTGTTGTCTCAACATCCAGCTTTGTGGGCTTGCTTGCTGACCCTGGTCAGAATGATTATCAGTATATGTTTACTCAGTAAGCAAAGAATATTAGCTTGAAAATTCCCATCTGACTTAACCTCGCAAAAGTATCTAAGGTTGCCTTTGAAAAGATTTGGAATATGACATGTACAGAAAACACATTGTCCAGCTTATGACACATGACACACATTTTTATCCCATGGATTATGTATGCTTTATAAAGACAAACTTTATACTGGGTAATGGAAAATAACCAATCCATGGTGTGACCATGATTATGGTGATGACAACAAGGAGTAACTACCTTGAGATTTTTCAGGGTCATTACTTCTCAATAATTTAATAGAAACAAAAAATGTTTCTACATAGTGCCTTTCACAACTTCAGAACATCTCAAAGCACTTCATAGCCAATGAGCTCTTTCGAAATGTGGCGACTATTGTAAAGTAGAAAACATGACAGCACAGTTGAGCACAGGAAGCCCATGCAAACAGCAATGTGATAATGACTTGGTATTCAGTATTTGTGATGTTAAATGCTGATGAGTGGTAAATATTACCAAACCCCAGTGATAATTCTCCAGCATTTCTTTAAAATAGTGCCTTTGAATCCTTTAACTCAGAGGTATGTTGCCAAATGAATATTGACTGTAACCATTAGGTCACCTACACAAAGATATTAAGGATGGGAAACCTGGTGCAACTGCCTGGAGGTTTGAAAGTCGAACGTTCTGTCACTAGTGGAAGAATATTTACAAGCAACTGAAAAGATTATAGGCCTTTGTGAAGGAAAGAAAGCTTCTGGAGGTAGCCACGGGGAGACCAGTTATTGAGGAGACTTTAGAAATTCTACTGTGTACATGTTTCTGTTTGCACAGCAGCATGCAGCAAGTTGTAACTTATTTTGCACCTTTACCTAGTAACAGAGAAGCAAATAGACAAATGGTCCAAGAAATGAAATTACCGTAACATTGCAGTTGGTTGCCACGAATGAATAATTGCCATTGAATTAAGCACAAGATACCATCATTTATCACAGAGTCTGCCTCTTCTTTCATTTACAAAAACACAAATTGCTTGTGAAACCCAACAAGTCCGGTAGCATCCGCAGGGAGAAAGCAGAGTTAATGTTTTGAGACTCTTCATCAGAACTTCTTTCAGTTACACAGGTTTTGTATCTCCCTCTTGTGGTGGATAATAGATTCATACTGAAAGATACAATAACCAATATCTGTACTGGCATTCAAGGTTTTTCAAATGAAATTAAAGTTTTTGTTTGCACATGTTTTGATGAATCTCCAATAATTGGGCAATATGAGTCTTGAAGAATTTTATTTACAAACTAGCTTTATCCTTATAGCAAAATATGATCATTTTAATCTAAATTATTTTGATCAAATCTATAATGTAATAACTACCATGGATTAGAATTTTGTGATTTTATGTTAAAACTTCAGCATAGCCATTGCGGTGACATTAGAAAGAATGGACAGCAAAGGCGTTTGCACAGTGTATTGTAGTGTGAACTGTACTGGAGAGAACAGCAAGTTTGACTCTGTTGTACTTTTATTATTTTATTAGTGATTCACTTCTGATGATGCACTGTGAGGAATATGTATGTGCAATAACATATGGAACAGCAAAACCAAAGCAATTGTTCTGTTTTCACTCTGTTGAAGTAATGTGGAAAATTGGAGATTCTTTAAATCCATTTTCATTGTCTTAGCACTTTTTTCATATGTAGTCATCAAATCATTACAGCACCTTTGTGTACAACTGACGTTTAGTTTAACTCTGTACACTTCCTAGAGCATTTAATATTCTTTTTAAACAAGCTAATTACCTTTTACTAGAATTTCTGAATCTGCCTCAACATCAGTATGTGGCAAAGAATCCCAGATTCTAGCCACCTCCTGAGTAGAAAGCTTTCCTAGACCCTTTGAGATTCTGTTTGTGAAGATTTTAAAATTATGTTTTTGAATTAACGTACCTTTGATTAAGAGAAACAATCAACCATCTTACCATGATCTTGATACATCATCTTTAAACCTCTTTCAAATCACCAGCTAGACTTTTCAGCCTTTAATTCTCAAAGCTGATTTCATAATTGCAGCGCTTTATCCTTAATAGCATTTTTGTGAGTTTATGTGGCACCCTTTCCATTTTTTCATATTTTTCCCAAATCGGGTGTCCAAAATTGATCACAAAGTTCCAAGAGGTAAGGTCTTGTACAAGTCAATATTTGGGTGGATTGTCCCATCCCTGGTATTACATGGGCAAAGGCAGGAAACTTAGGAAAGTACAACAAGAATGAAAACTTCAGATAAAAACCGAAAGAACTGCAGATGCTGTAAATCAGGAACAAAAACAAAGTTGCTGGAAAAGCTCAGCTGGTCTGGCAGCATCTGTGAAGGAAAAAACAGAGCTAACATTTCGAACTGAGGTCTGAGGAAGGATCACTGGACCCAAAACATCAACTCTGTTTTTTCCATGAAAAATTCAGAACCTAAATGTTGAGAAAAAGCTGAATGATTCTCTCCTTGAGCTTGAAAGGGTGACTACAAATCTGTAATTGAATGGTAGCCCCCTTATTTCCAGGTATTTGCATCCATTAGTAGTACTTGCCTTAATTATCTGCCACTTTCAATTCTCCTCCTTCCCTAGAGAAACTAGACAGCACAAATTCCCAACACATATGGCAGAGCAGATCACCGATTGCTTCTTCCAGCCATCATCCAAATGTGTCTTCACTGCAATGTCCGTCTGTCTTCCTGGCCACCATTCTCCTTCATCCACACAGATTGGCAGTGACAAAGCACCAGCCTCACCAAAGCACCTGCTGTCAGACCAACTCACACACCACTTCAGCCCTTCAATGCTTTACTTTGGAGCTCAGGGCACAAAGAGCCTGCCTCAACCAGGTCACTTTGTACACAGGGGCACACACCCATCTAATTCATTATACAACATCCACATTATGGCTCTTAGTTTGGTTTCATAGAGCTCACTCATTTTGTGCTTATTTGGGCTCTGCCAGGCTCTTTGGCTAGGATGGCTTTTTAGTGCAGATGGAGAGCCATGCAGTTTGTCACCACCGGGAGCTCTGAATTGTCAAGGGATTGAACATGTCACAAAACATCATATGCTTTATCACATCAACATCTACCTTCACTGAATCGTTACTGCCATCTCGTTTCAATTTGTGCTTCATTGAAAGGTCAGTAATTGTCCAAGAATGCACATTAAAAATTAAGGCCTTAAGCAAACGTGACCATTACATTGTGCACACTAATTATCTCCTTGTCATGTCAACTAAGAAAATGCAATCAGATAAATGTGCTAAAAAAGCATCACTTTAGCTTTCATTTAAGAAACACATTCCATAACTAGAACTGAAAGACAGTGATTTGCAGTTGCCACATTTACACACTGAACTCTAAGTGCACAAGGGTGTGTGAGGTTACCTCTTCTTTGGAGGGAGTTATAACATGTTAGCTTACTGGCAGAATTCTACTCATTCAATACAACATGAAAATGTTGGTTGTACGAAGTACAGCTAGATAAGTTGATATATTTCAATGCTACTTACCAAGGTATGACAATAACCTCTTTGGGAAGTCTCTGTACCCCACTGAGATGGCATAACACGGGATTTCCTGATGATGGGTGTGAGGGCTCAGGAGTTCCTCCAGTAAAATTGTGTTATCTTTCATATATTCCCCATAGGTTATATTCTCATGCTTCTGGTGTGAGCCTTACTTTAAATCCAAAGATAAAGGAGAAAGTTTGATAGCAAGCCCGATGAGAATAGCAAACCAGCCTCCAGAGGGAGAAGCAACAACTGAAGATCCCGCAGGAGGTGGAGAAGAATGATGTTACCCTGGATCTATAGGTCTTACTGTGTATTTCTTCTACTCTTGGAAACCATACCATGTAGGTGCAGAATAAAGGATGCCCCAGGCCACCATCAACAAGGAACAGGCTTTGAGGTCTGAAGGACTGGGTGGCCGTCCTATCCTGGTGCCTGTCAATGTCATAGCTGCCCAGAAGTTTTATACCACTGATTTATTTCAAGGAGCAATAGATATCTGAGCGATATCTCCTAATGCTCAACCTATAATTATATCCAGGATGTAACTGAAGCTGTTTTCTCCAGATTATAGCTGTTCATATCTTTCCCTCATGTTGATGGGAGCCCACCAGCCTGGACAGTGAGTAGTTGCTATCACTGACTCCCCTGGTACATGGCCTATTGACTGCACCCATGTTATTTTGAAAACACCCTATCACCAACCTGCAAAGCTCATCAGCAGCAAAATCTTCCATTCCATCAATATTGGAAGTAAATGTGATCATTAATGGCAAATCTTGGAAGTCAGTGCCAGACATTCTGAAGGCTGCTATGTCTTTTACTTCATGGAAAACTCACCACAGGTTCCTATGACTTCCCCAGGTCCTTGGGGCATTCAGGGATGTCTGCTGGACGGTGAGGGGTACCATTCTCCTCCATGGCTCATTACATCTTCATCAATTTTATAAAACCCTCAGACTGATGCAGAATGAAGGCACAAAGCTGCCCATGCTTCCATCAGGACCATAGTGGAACAGACCATAGGCCTCCTTAAGACAAAGTTTTGATAAACGGGATAATCTGGCAAGGCTTTACAAATTACAGCTCAGAAAGGATGTATTGCACCATTGTGGCATGCTGTGCGCTTCACATCTGGAGCTGACGAAGGGGTAATATTCCGGATGCAAAGGAAATGGGGGATCAGCAGCAAGCTTCTGAGGATGAAGCTGAGGCTGAGAATCAGAACATTAGAATGGATATCGACGAGAGTCTTTTTCCCAAGGTAGAAATGTCACTTACTAGCGGTCATAGGTTTTAGGTAAAAGGGGGTAAGTTTAAAGGAGATAGTAGGAACTGCAGATGCTGGAGAATCCGAGACAACAAGGTGCAGGGCTGGATGAACACAGCAGGCCAAGCAGCATCATAGGAGCAGAGAGGCTGACGTTTCGGGCCTAGACCCTTCATCAGAAAAG
>NW_025975653.1:0-7827 GCF_021869965.1 Rhincodon typus
GACCTGTCCGTCCTCCCTGAACTGACCTATCCCCTCCCTAACTCCCCACCTACGCTCATCTTTACTGCTCCATCCCCGCCTCTTCGACCTGTCTGTTTCCTCTCCACCTATCTTCTCCTCTATCCATCTTCTATCTGCCTCCCCCTCTCTCCCTATTTATTTCAAAACCCCCTTCCCCTCCCCCATTTCTGATGAAGGGTCTAGGCCCGAAACGTCAGCCTTTCTGCTCCTATGATGCTGCTTGGCCTGCTGTGTTCACCCAGCTCTGCACCTTGTTGTCTCGGATTCTCCAGCATCTGCAGTTCCTACTATCTCTGACCCACATCCTATGAATGAGTTTTAAAAAAACCTCACCGATTCATACCTTACAGACAGCAATATCACTGTCCCCAGGTAGGATAAAACCAGCAGAGGTGGGGCACAGTGGTATACACTAGTGAAGGACATACCCTGGATGTCTTCATAATTGACTTGGGACCCAATCAAATCTTATGACAGTAGGTCAAACAAGGACAAGGAAACTCCTGCTTGGCACCTATTGCTTACCCCAAGCTAATGAATCAGTATTCCTCCATTTGGAACACCACCAAGGAAACACTGAGGGTGGCAGAGATGCAGAATTTGGTGTCATTGGGTGTCTTCAGTGTCTATCAGAAGGATGGCTAAGCATCACCGCTTCAGGCCGAGCTAGCCAGTCCTAAAAGGACATTGCTGCTAGACTGGGTCAGCGGCAGATAGTAAGAGAACCACAAAGATGGACAAATAGAATAGAATCCCTACAGTGTGGAAACAGGCCATTCAGCCCAACACGTCCACACAGACTCTCTGAAGAGCATCTCACCCAGACTCACCCCCTACCCTATCCCTGCATTTCCCATCCCTGGACACTATGGGCAATTTAGCATGGCCAATCCACTTAACCTGCACATCTTTGGACTGTGGGAGGAAACCAACACAGACACGGGGGGAATGTGCAAACTCCACAGTCTCCCGAGGTTGGGATTGAACCCTGGTGCTGTGAGGCAGCAAGCTAACCACTGTGCTGCCCAATATATACCTGACCTCATCCTCAGCAGTCTGCCTGAAAGGGATGACCACCACATAGCTGTTGTGGAGACACAACAAGCAGATGAATCCAATGCAGCCAATTATCACCTCATCAGTCCACTATCCATCAGAAATAAATCAATGGAAGGTGTCATCAACCTTGCTACAGCACTAACCTGCTCATGATGCTCAGTTTGTTTTCCATAGCGGCTACTCAGTTTCTGATGATTGTTCTAATATATATAGCTCCAGGAGTTCCTCAGGGCAGTGTTGCAGGCCCAACCATCTTCAACTGCTTCATCAATGACCTTCCCTCCATTATAAGGTCAGAAGTGGGGATTTCACTGATGATTACACATTGTTCAGCACCATTCATGACTCCTGTGATACTGAAGCTGTCCAAGTTCAAATGCAACACATTCTGGACACTATCCATACTTGGGTTGAAAAGTGACAAGTAATATTCTTGCCATACAAATGCCGGGCTATGACCATCACCAATAAAAAACAATCTAATCACAATCCCTTGACATTCAATGGTGTTATCATCACTTGAATCCCCCACTATCAACATCCTTGGGGTTACCATTGACCAGAAACTTAACTGGACTCATCCCATAAACACAGTGGCTCCAAGGGTCTAACCCTAACCCTATTGCAGGTCAGAAGCTTGGAATCCTGCAGCTAGTAACTCATCTCCTGACTCCTCAAAGCCTGTCCATCATCTGTAAAGCATAAGTCAGGAGTGTGATAGAATATTCCCCACTTGCCTGGATGGGTGCAGCTCCAGCAACACCCAAGAAGCTTGACACCATCCAGGAAAAAGCAGTCCCCTTGATTGGCATCAGATCTGCACACATTTGCTCCCTCCACCGCCAATGCTCGGTAGCAGCAGTGTGTACTATCTATAAGATGCCCTGCAGAAATTCACCAGAGATCCTCAGACAACACCTTCCAAACCCACGACCGCTTCCATCTAGAGGGACTAGGGCAGCAGATACATGGGAACACCATCACCCTCAAGTTTCTCTCCAAGCCACTCTCCATCCTGAGTTGGAAATATATTGCCAAAATCCACTCAAAATCCAGAAGTCCCTGTTTCTTACTATCTTTTTAATTCATTCATGGGACGTGAATGTCACTACCCATCCCTAACTGCCCAGAGGGCAATTAAGTGTCAACCACATTGCTCTACATCTGGAGTCAAGTGTGGTCCAGACCAGGTAAGGGCGGCCCTAAAGAACATTAGTGAACCAGATGGGTATTTCTGACAATCGACAATGGTTCATGGTCATCATTCGACTCCAGAGTTCCAGATTTTTATTGCATCAAATTCTATTTGCTGCCATGGCAGGATTCAAATCTAGGTCCCCAGAACATTACCAGGGTCTCTGGATTAATACTCTACCGATAATATCACTGGGCCATCACCTCCGCTAATGTGTCTTATGAGGGTTGAGCGATTTTTAAACATCTTGCCTTGGTGTTCAACAGCCCCTGAGGTTGCTTTAATCTGTGTCCTGGATTGGTAGGTCATCCTTCATTCACTGCACCCCAGAAATGAAGATTTTGCTATCGGAGGAATCTGTCTCAGGGCGGGCTGGGTGAACCAAGAAATTTCCTGTCTTGTGCTATCTGCCTTGGCTTCAAACCCAGGCCTCCGGTTTAGAGGCAATTAGTTGCTTGGACAAAAATGTTATTGGGTACAGGAATATCGGGTTAGGGTGAATTCCTATGATTGAGAATCTAGAAACTCCATAGACATGATAGTTCGAATGGTAGTGTGTCTCTATTCTGTTGTGTCTATCACTGTTCCTACTTGAATGAGAAAAACTGTTGGTACCCATTTTACATATTCTGCTGTTTTATGTTGGGGCAAAAATATAATCTTAAAATATTTGACTTTTTAAAATCTGTCATGGACATACACGCATTTAGTGCAGTTGTCTCATCCTTCTAAATCCCTTCATGGCCTTGTCCTTACTATCTTTGTAACTTCCTCTACTCCTACACCTCCTGATCCACACATTCCTTGAATTCTGTGTTTTTGCAACTCATCAGTGTCTGTCACTCCTCCATTGGTGCCTTGTCCTCCAATTATGTCGACCCTGAACTGTGGGATTCCTTCTTTAAACCTCTACAATCCTATGACCTCCTTTAAGTCAATGTTTCAAATGGATATTTGATCAAATTTTTAATCACATGTTTGACTTTAAAGATGCTATGTAATTGCAGGTTGTACTGTTCTTATTGCTTGGCTTAGTGACTTATCAACAGCAGAGTGTGGCATTGCTATGGACACTGGCTGTCGTTTCTGAGCCTTCTAACACTGGCAATGTTAACATCTTTTGATTTTTTTTCTCTTTTTAAGATATAATCTACTTGGTGAAATGAAGGTATACTTCAAAATTAAATAAAATAAACTTGCTTGTCCAGCCCATTATACCTAAAATGCTGCTTCTTTCACAGGAAAATAAATGACACCCCGCAAAACATCTTCTGTAAACATTTCCGAATTGATTTTTTAAAAATTTTCTCTCTCACGTGGGATCAAAAGAAGCATTACAAGCCGAGTGCAGACAATGGAAGGAAAAACGTCAAAACAAGTCCTATATGAAGTGTTCTTTTAGACGCAGAATAGGATCAAGTCTGAAAAGGACTTTGAACAACACCAGCACTTAAAGAAAGACAAAGCTGGAGAGAGAGAGAGAGAAAAGAAAAGATCTCAGACTTGCTCTCAAAAAGAACTTTGTATTAAATTGTCAACTCTTGGGGATTCCAGGGGAGTTAATGGTACAATAGCACGAGATAGGCTTACGCTCATTCCTGGTGGGAGGACAATAAGGGGATGCAAGCTCCTACACAGCATACCAGCTGAAGGTACAATGACACTGTAACTGAGATCACAATTAGACACTTCAGTGGTAGTTTATCATGATCTCTCGACCAATTTAAAGGGTGGAAAGGTTGAGCCGACACAGAAAGGAGCTCAGACAGGCTAGAAAATATTGTATTGCGACTGTTTCACAGATGATTAAGTCCCAAACAGTGAAGTTGATAAAGTCTCTCTCCACCCACCATCCCCCCAACCCCACATTTCTCTTCCTAAAGTGTTGACAAGTAAAAGAAGAAGGGAAAAAGGTACTGTCTTTTGAAGCTTTATTACAAACATTGGATTTGCTTTTCCAATTAATGCTGTGCGGAGACAGCAGTTAGAGAGGAGCCGCGCTAATTATTTTTTTTAAAAAGGCTGCTGTATCTGTGTGCTCTTTTCCCAATTTTCCACTCCCCACCTCTACTTAAGGCACTGACTTTTGCATTTCTAGGAAAGTGTAGAGCCGACTATTAACTTACCCAAGTACTTATCAATTGTAAGGGAGGTACAATGGGCCTTAATGAAACACTGGTTTGCCTCAACTGGTGTCTTGTGTCGATTTCTGGGCACCACACATCAGAGTTAATATGTGTCCATCGTTACCCGACCTGCTCAGTATTTCCAGTATTATTTGTTCTTATTGCTGATTTCCAACATCTGTTAAGTTTTGCTTGTTGCTTTGCTGATATGGAAGCACACTTTCTAGTCCTACGTGCGTTTGAGATCTCTGCACTCTTCCAATTCTGGCCTTGAGTGCCTCCATGATTTTAATGACTGCACTGGTGGCAGATATACCTTTAGCTGCTGAAGCCCAAGCTCTGTTCCCTTCTGAAATCATTCCTTTTGTCTACTTCTGTCTCCTCTTTTAAAATGCCTCTAAATACCTACAATATATAAGTAATCTAGCTTTTGACCATCTGTCCTTGACTGGATGTCACGTTCTTCCCCCAGTTACACTTCAGTGAAACTTTGGTACATTTTACAGCGCTCATGATGCTTGAGATGTTCAGCTGATATTTGCTGCAATGTTCTATTTTGCGATTTTATTCCCTAAACATCATAGACAACCATGAGGTTAGGACCTGTCAACTTCAGACTTCATTAGAGTCTTGCTCTAAATGTGGACAAAAGAGGTACATTCCACAGGTGAGGTGATGGTGACTGCCCATGACATCAAAGCAGCATTTGATTGACGAAACTATCACGGATCCTTTGTACAACTAACGTCACTGGGGAATGAGAGGGAAGCAATCTTTTCTGGCTGTAATAATACCTGGCATGAATATTACCTGTCACAAAGGAAGGTGATTGTAGGATTAATTGTGGAAGATCATTACTGCAGAAGTTCCCCAGACACACCATCTTCAGCAGCTTCAACAATGACTTTGCCTACATCAGATGAGTGTGATATGCTGACGACTGGCAGTGGTCAGTACCATTCACAAACTCCTCAGATATTCATAGAATCGTAGAATTTTACAGTACAGAAGGAGGCCATTTGGCCCATTGTGTCTGTACCAGCTCCTAATAAAGCTGCTGGCCTCATTTTCCCCGCCCTGTCTCTATATTCATCACTTCAAAACATATATCGAGCACTCTTTTGAAACCTCCTATGGAATACGGCTCCACCACTCACCCAGGCAGCACATTCCAAATCCTAACAACTCTCTGAGTAAAGAAGTTTCTCCTCATCTCACTCCTAGCTATCTTGCTGACAGTCTTGAATTTGTGACTCCCTAGTTACTGACGTACCAGTCAGAGGAAACAGATTATATTCTTTACCCTGTCAAAATTGTTTATAATTTTGAACACCTCAATAAGGTCATCTCTTAATCTTTTCTGCTCCAAGGAGACTAAGCTGAATCTCTCTAATCTTTCCTTGTATCTAAAATCCCTCATTGCTGTTATCATTCTAGTAAATCTCCTTTGCTCTTTCTCCAGGGCTTTAACAACCTCCCTTAAATAAGGTGCACAGAACCAAGCTCAATGTTGTCTGACCAATGATATGTAGACATGTAACATCACTTCCTTGCTTTTTACTCTGTGTCTTTCTTTATAAGTCCAAGGATCCTATAAGTCTTCTTGACAACTGTTTCAACTTGCCTGGCTGCCTTCAGAGACTTATGAGCTTGACCCCTGAGTTCGGTCTACTCCTGCAGTCCGCTCCAAGTTGTGCCATTGAACCTGCATTGACTCCACATGTTTCTACTAAAATGCAAAACCTCACATTTCTCTGTATTGAAATTCATCTGCCAAGGTGTCTGCCCATCTGGCCAATTTGTCACTGCCCTCTGAAGTTGCTCAGTGACATCCTCACAGTTCACTTTTCTCCTTAGTTTAACATCATCTGCAATTTTAGAGATTTTGCCCTCAACACCCATCTCCAAATCATTTATATAAATTGAAAAGGGCAAGAGTCCCTGGGGTATATCACTTCCAACTCATCTCCATTTTGAGAAACACCCATTTATACCTACCCTCTGTTTCCTATCTTTTAGCCAACTTCTAATCCATGCTGCCAAGGACCCATAAATCCTAAATATTCTAATTTTTCTGCCTTGTGGCACCTTATCAAATTCTTCCTGAAAGTCCAAATATACAACATCCACAGCACCACTCTCATCCATTGTCTGTGCCACCTTGTCAAATGACTGAATTAAATTTGTCAGACATGACCTGCCCATGATAAACCTAAGTTGACTGTACAGTATTAACTTATTTTTCTCTAAGTGTGCATCTATTTTATCGCATATTATAGCCCCCATCAGTTTTCCCACTATTGATGTCAAGCTGACAGATCCTTTAATATCCTTTATCCCTTTCTCATAGAATTCCTACAGTATGGAAACAGGCCCTTCGGCCCAAAAACCAACCCTCAGAGCATCCCACCCAGATCCATCCCCTGTAACCCACCTAATCAGACATGGCCAATCCACCCTAACCTGCACATCTTTGGACTCTGGGAGGAAACCGGAGCACCGGGAGAGAACTCATGCAGACACGGGGAGACTGTGCAAACTCCACACAGACAGTCGCCCGAGGCTGGAATCAAACCCAGGTCCCTGGCGCTGTGAGGCAGCAGTGCTAACCACTGTGCCACCATGCCACCATGCCGCCAATAGCAACAAGAATGAAATTCCAGGCATGATGAGCACAGTGGATTAGCAGTCCCTCGCCTTAACCTCTCAGCCACCGCGTCGCATATGAAATACTGGAAGGAATGATATGGCAAATTATAGGGATTAAATTGGGGGCCTAATGCTGAGAAGATAGAGACAAAGCAAAAAAGAGCTCAAAGGAAAAGAATTGAGAGCAAGTAGAAAAGCTGAAAGGAGCAGCAGCAATATGAAACAGAAAGGTATCAGGAGGTGGCAGAAGGAAAATGACGAGGTTGAATGAGCAAAATGAGTTGCAGTCACAGCTGATGACAAGAATGAGAGAGGAGGATGGACTAAATGGGATCAGCATAAATGTTCTGGAGAAGTGTAACTGGACCTAAGCTGTTAAGTCTGCTTTCTCTCCACAGATGCTTCCAGACCTGCTGAGTTTCTCCAGAAATTTCTGTTTTTGTTTCAGCAGAAAAAGACATAGCTTGGTCCTGGGCATAGGCCCAACTTACTTAAATAAAATCCAGACTCCCAGCCTGTCCACTTTTTGCCCATTTTCCCCCTTATTGTATTTAAATGTTTTGTGACACTGTCGGCCCCTCCTGGATCAAATTTTGCAGACAGTTTCTGTGCAGCACGGGTGAGACAGCCATGTGAAAACAGATCTGTTCAATGAAGAAACCACTTTATGAATACAGAGGTTGTTAACTTCTTCCACAAGCATGATACCTTATCCACTGATATCCAGTCCACAGTCACAAAACTGACAGAAATTCTTGCATGCAAGGGATCACTAGA
>NW_025975654.1:0-7826 GCF_021869965.1 Rhincodon typus
CCTGATGTTGAAAATTACTGCAATTGCGCAAGACCACACAATGCTTTGTAAGAGATTAAACTTTAACCAAACATGCAAGTCACACCTCCTGACAAATACACCCTTCAGATTTTCATTAAGAATTACCCAGATTATAGTCATTCCTCATTTTCTGCTGAAAAACAAATTCTTTCTGCGTCTTCAGGAAGTTTCAACTGCAGCAGGTCATTTAAAAGGGAAGTTGCCTTATGGCACAGAATGTACCCAAACTTCCTCCTGGTTGCATGAAGTCTGCAATTAGACATGGATCCTAATGTTCACTTGTGACATCTCTCAATGTTGAGCCTGGGATTAATTTGAGCATACAGCTTGTGACACAATGAAAGCATACACTGGCGCACTCCACATGAAATGGTCTGGATAACTTTCCATTCCTCACGCACGCAACCTATTTTGCTATTTGTCCCCTGACTCCACATGCTTCAACCTTACTCATTTGTCTCTTCTGTGGCACCTTAACAAAAAGCTTTTGAGACATTTAGATAAAGTATGCAAACTTTTGAATATTGGCAGGCTGGTCAATTTTTGAGGAGATCACGATAGAGTCACATCCTATCTTTAGTTGATAGCAGGAAGTGCCCACTAGTGATCAGTTAGGATTAAGAATCAAAACTCTCCCTATGCCTTACCTTAACCCAGGGGAATAAAGGCCAATTGTAGACTAAGTGACAAACAGTCCTGGCAAACTGGTCTGCTATCATTTAGTTGAATAACAGTTACCTGGCAGGGGTTACAAGAGGTCAATGTGTGGCCTTGGATCCATACACCAGCATGGAGTCGGAAGAAGAGGGAAGAACAGTGACTGATGAACAATGGCGGGCAGGAGAAAAACACAATTAAAAAGGTCACCAAAATGGTTAAGATTAATTCATGATATCCTGGTGGTAGCTCATAAAAATTTTAAGAAATGTAACCTTTGTGACCAGAATATTTGTATTTGCCTGCACCCCACCCTCAGAGAAGGTGATTTGTATGACTTGAACGAAGATTTCCCAATGCATTCTAGCTGTACACTGCAGGAAGTGGCCAGCAAGCTTAGCTGACACAAAAGCTCTTTTGACAAAAGAATTGGTAGCCGCTCTGTTGCTATTGACTCAGGATCAGTGGTAGCTCTTTGTGTTTTACACTGACGGTGAACAGATATATTACGAAAACTGTTTTATTGTGCACACAAATAAGGTATCAGAGGAGATATGGATTTAATGAGGATAATTTTTCTTCAGTGTTCCTCTCCTTTTCCAGGACACCATAGTGAGAAATAAGGTGCACAATCTAATTGTGCACTCTGATACCCACATTGAAAAATTGTCACTGATGTTACAATTCCTGTTTGCTCATTAAGTAGTAATTAAGAGTTGTTTATAAATAGTCAGAGCATGTTGCAGTTCAATATTGGTGTATGTTTATGCCACTCCACTAATATTGTTGTTCAGTTGGAGGAATACACTATCTCCTGTGAAATTGAACTCAGAGGTCCCCAGTTCAATTTCCATTTCACTGCTGCAACTGAGCCTTCAGTGGATATTGACAACACATACACAATTGTGAAATCACCTTTCCAGAGGGACAGGAGTGGATTATTCCACCTTTAGAACAGCCTCATGTTTTCCCAAACCCTCCAGGTAAAAAAGCTTTTGCTCGCATCCCCTATAAACATTTTGCCTTAAACCTATGCCCCTTAAATCTATGATCCCTCCAACAAAAGGGATGAGTTTCTTCCTGTCTCCCCTATGACCTCAATTTTATACATTTCGAATCATGTCGCCTCTCAATCTCCTCTGCTTGAAGGAAAACAATTCCAGTCTTCCCAAGAGAGATAGTAAGAACTGCCGATGCTGGAGTCAGAGATAATACAGTTGGAGCTGGAGGAACACAGCAGGCCAGGCAGCATTGGAACAGCAGGAAAGTTGATGTTTCGGGTCGGGATCCTTCTTCAGAAATTCAGGGTCCCGACCTGAAACATCAACTTGCCTGCTCCACTGATGCAGCCTGGCCTACTGTGTTCCTCCAGCCCCACATTGTGTCATCTCCAGTCTTCCCAATCTCTCTTCATAAACTCTCCAGTCCAGACAACATCCTACTAAATCCCCTCTGCTCTCTCTTACATTCCTACAATAATGTGAATCCCAGAACTCTCAATACCTACGAGAGTATTAGCAATACTAGCAGACTCCACCATCCACAGAGTATAACCCCAGTTTGAGTCACAAGAGAAATGGAAATTGTTCAAAAGGAAACAACAGTAAATATGATACAATTAAATGAAAGAAGAAAGATGAAAGTATCAGATTTTTGAAGCAGCAGATACATTGCCTGACTGTAAATGTGCACATCTTCTTTCTTTGTCAAACACAACTTCTGTCTTTCAGACACGTGTTCAAGAAGACAATGTCCTTTTAAGGACATGGTTCAGTATTAACTTGGGTAAAAAATAAAAATGTTGCAATACCTAGAAGAGCTGTTGATTTGTAACATTGAGATAATTGCAATTTGAAGCACCCAGTTCAATGAAGGGGTGATTTACAGTTCCTAAGGCAAAATATATAGAAAAATACAGCAAAATATATATATTGCAAAATATATAGCAAAATATATAGAATATGGGCTGCAAATGGCTCATGTTCCATGCACATGGATTTATACCACTACTGGTGGCTGGATATTAATTACCTAGGATTTAAATGCTGAAATTTCCACCTTTCACCTCTCCCTCCTCCTCTTAGCCATTCCTCATCACATATCTCTTTGTCCAAGCTTTTGGTCACCTGTCTTAATATCTCTCTATTAACTGTCTCAAACATTGTCTCAAAATGTTTTTCTGAAGTTCCCTGGACATTTTTTGCCAGACGAAGGAGCAGCACTTCAAAAGCTTGTGATTTCAAATTAACCTTTTGGACGATAACCTGATGTCATGTGACTTCTGACTTCGTCCACCTCTGTCCAACGCCAACACCTCCACACCATGGAAATTTTTGTTGTTATTGTTTCCTCATTTATTTTGAATGGAGAATCATCTGACCTAAAATAGTAGATAGAGCAAGTCTAAACAACTGAAATAAGTTGTTGTTTAGATGCCAAGATATTACTCTATGCTTTAAGTGCAGGATGTATGCAAGCAATTAAAAATGAGCAAAAAGATCCACAAACCAAAAGCATGCAAAACTGTATAAGAGACTCCTTTATTCGCACATACTGCACAAGATTTAGAAAGGAAAGAATTTGTCTGATTTAATTCATCTAAGTCCTTACAACAGCTTACACTATATAGTGGATTCCCAGCTATCTGTGATGGAGCTAGAAAGCTTTATTTATTAGTCATTGCAATTAACTTGATACTCACTAGTGCTTCCAATAATACCCAAGCAATCAACTAACAAACAGTACAATGCATTTTAACAGTATCCTCGCATGGCATAGGATCCACATTAAACTGCATTGTCAATAGTTACATTGCCAAAAGTCATGTTATTTGTTCATTCCATTTGTTAACACAGATGTATTCAGAGAATTGTAGAAGTGCGGTATAGCGATCGATTTCAAAAGGCATGAATGTGTCATGACTGTGCCATAGAATTCATAGAAAAAATATGCTAAATTAATTTAGTCTGTGCTCTTAACTACAGTTTGGGGTTTCTCACTTTGACATTCATGTGAATCGTATTTCTCCTAACAGGCACAAGGCCTGAATGGAAATGTACAATTCTAATGAATGTTCAAGCAATAACAAGCCTCAAGACTTGTTCTTATATTGAGTTATTTTACAAGAGAAATCTTACATAATGACCATTGCATATTTCCTTCCTATTGGATAGTGGCTGATTTTATCAGGCTTTTTCATCACACAGGTTAAAACCTCGAGCAAATTCGTTGTCAGAACTAGGTGACATAGAAGTAATCAAAACAAACAAAAATCTGATGGTATAATTTTACTAATTGCACAAAGATTACAAATCTATAAGTATGAAATGTGAAAATCATCTTACAGTTTGTATTGAGACAAAAATTTGTTTCTAATTTACTTTAGAGTATCATTAGCTTCAGCATTTGATAAGCGAAAAATCAATCAGGATTTTCCTTCCGAAAACTGCTGGAAATATTGCACAATTAGCATTGTATTAACACAGTATTAGAATTTGCTTCTGAAAGTAGTGTTCTCACCCAGGAAGTTAAATCATTTTGCACGCAACTGTTGCTAAAAAGACCTGCAACAAACAGGCCACTGAAGCGATAAGAGCTGAAGATTCAGATAAAATCACTCAACACCATTAAACAAGTTGGTTCAGTCAGGTCAATAGGTCGTGAATGGTTTGTGACTATTGAAATGGTGACTGCAGAAGAACAACATAAAATCAACATACAGTGTCAAATTGATACCAGTACTTCAGGCAACATCAAAACCTTCAGAGGCTTGTTTGAAGTAGCTAAAAAATTAAGCCTTTTAATGCAAAGTTAAGGTGACATGATATCACAACACTCAAATCGAGAGGACAAAATATTCTGAAAGTGCATTGCAAGGACAAGAATGAAGACCTGGAGTTGCAGATCATAGATGACATCGAAAAGCCACTCATCTCAGCTGGGAAGTCTAAACCTTGGACTGGTAACCCTTAATGTGCCAAAAAAAACTTTTTTAATGTGTCACGGCACAGTGAAACATTGACCACAGAACAGATTCTAGAGGACTATAGCAATGTGTTAATAAGTTTAGGCTTATTATTTATTTACGCTTATCCAACACTGAAGCTAATGATACTCTAAAGTAAATTGGAAACAAATCTTTGTCTCAATACAAACTGTAAGATGATTTTCACATTTCATACTTATAGATTTATAATCTTTGCGCAATTAGTAAAATTATTAAATCGTCCAGAAGCAATTGAAGAGTATAAGATTAGTGCAGTATCTGCCAAGGTAAGTTTAAGTTTCTTTCAATATCAACTTGAAGACAAGATAGAAGAGCAGGAAAAGAAGGGAACAAATCAAAAAATTACTTCTGGAAACAACTTACAGATTGGATTAGTAGCATGGTTTCTGTGAAACAAGCTTGAAAGCTTGAATGCATTGACACAGAATAATAAATAAAACTCTGATGAAATCTCCTCATCCTATGCCAACCAAAGGAAATTTGCCACAATTTGCAAAGGCAAAATTCTTCACTAACTAAGTTCCAAATTATGGTAACTGACTAGTTCGGTTGGATAATAGCAAAAGCTTTCTAACGTCATTCTGGGCATTGTTCAGTGGATACGGATCATATTGCATGCCATTTGGCATTTCAAAGCAACACAGAAATGTCAGCACAGACAACTTGAGGTCTTTTCAAAATAGAAGTAACAATGGGTGATCTCCTAATTTATGAATGCAAAAGCACAATGGAAGAAACCACTGCTGACTGTGATCAAAATCTAATGTGACTGCTCAGAAGGGCTCACCAAATGAGCCTGAACAAAAAAAATAGTTAAAGTAACCAAAGTCAAGTACGTAGATCATCTTCTGACAGCACAAGGTTTCACCAAAATGTTAAGAACTGTATCTTTCTTATAATACTGACGACCGATGAGAATACTTGACTGATCCCGAAGCCATTCTGTTGAAAAGAGGAGTGAGGCAGTGCTTTTGGAGTGATGGAGTGTTTGTCCCTGATGTCTTGCCATCTTTGGTGCTCATTTTTTTCTTCCCTTGGACTTATGTAAGGAAGCTCCTGTGCAAACCGTCTCAGCGAATGGCTATGGGGAGCTCCACATGACAGCAGGATGACCATTATCCTGTTGCCCCACCTTCATCTGTGTAATAGTTTACCATTCTTCCAAAGAACAAAATCTTCCCAAACAACACACTGTTATTAAAGTGAGTATAACACCAGATAAAATGTTGCCTCTGATTCAAGGGGGCAACATGACCTCAGTGATTTTTATGACTCTTCCTTTTTGTTTTCATATGCAAGAAATTTGGAACATTGTTTGCTGCTATAATTGCAGTACAATGAAATCTCATGCCAAGCATTAAATAACCAGAAAATTCAGTGACAAAGGGACCCTGATTTCCAACATAGGTGATGCTGGAAATCAGAAAAGTGTGAACTCACCACGTGTTTAGATCATAAATCAATCATAGATTAACCATCAATTTCAGAAGTTCACAGTACATCAATTGAGATGGAACAACAATAGTTTCTGCAACAAATGGGCTGCACAGTGGGTCAGTGGTTAGCCTTGCTGCCTCACAGCACCAGGAACCCGTGTTCATTTCCACCCTCAGGCGACTGTCTGTGTGGAGTTCGCACATTCTCTCTGTGTCTGCGTGTGTTTCCTCCGGGTGCTCCGGTTTCCTCCCACAGTCCAAAGATGCACAGGCTAGGTGGATTGGCAATGCTAAATTGCCTGTGGTGTTCAGGGATGCCAACATTAGGGGGGTTATAGGAGGATGGGTATGGGTGGGATGTTCTGAGAGTTGGTGTGGACTTGTTGGGCCAAAGGGCCTGTTTCCACTCTGTAAGGACCCTGTGAACAAGTGACAATGGGAGGGATACTTTCAGAAGAAGGAACGACAACCTATTAACAATGCATAGAAACACATACATACCCATACCCCATTAAGAGACCAACAAGAGTTGAAGACAGCAGAGACTAATGAGAATAATAAACTGTGAATGCACAATTTCTGTTCCATGTACAATGAGTAACTTGGATAACTTAGTATAAATGATAACACATACAATTTATTTGCTTTCCTTTTGTATCAAAAGTTAGATGTTTAAGTAGAAAGTTTTTTTTATCTTTATTTCATGAACGGGATAAGGGCGTCACTGGCCAGGCAGCATTTATTGCCCATCCCTAATTGCCCAGAGGGCAATTGAGAGTCAACCACATTGCTGTGGGTCTGGAGTCACATGTAGGCCAGACCAGGTAAGGATGGCAGTTTCCTTCCCTAAAGGATATTGGTGAACCAGATGGGTTTTTTTCCCGATAATTGACAATGGGTTCATGGTCATCATTAGATTCTTAATTCCAGATATTTTATTAAATTCAAATTCCACCATCTGCCGTGGCGGGATTTGAACCCAGATCCCCAGAATATTATTTGGGTCTCTGGATTAACAGTCTAGCAAGAATACCACGAGACCATCACCTCCCCTGATATTGGTGAGACTTTACCAATATGACTTGTGGTATTCTTATGACCTCTAGCTTGGGGAACTCACTGAAGGCACCCATTTTACAGCCAGTTCCAGAAAAACACAGTGCAAGCCAGAACTATTGGTTCTGTGGACTCATAATACCCATCTGTTCTTTCCGAGGTTGAAAGCAAAGGAAAACAAAAGTGTTTTCTCCGCTTCCTCCTAACATTTATTTTTCTATCAACATCACTAAAACCTATTATGTCCCATATGTTGCATTGCTATTTGTGGAACCTGTTTGCAAATTGTCTGCAGTTTTTCCTAACATACAACACTTTGATTCCACTTCAAAAGGTACTTAATTGATTGCAAAACACTTTGTGTTCGACTGAGGCTGTAAAAAAAGGTGCTAAATAAATGCAAGTTATTTCTTTTTATTGAATCTGTCTTTAGGTTTCTGCATCAAAATAAGCAACTACAACATTTCTAAATGTTGCAAGAAGGCCTATGAGTCCCTTGATGCAGCTGAAAGTAAATCACAGCAAATTCACCCATGTCAGTATATTCCTTGCATCTCAATTTTTTTAAAACATAAAATTATCATAAAACCACGGTCTTTAATCCAATTGGTTGATATTTGAAATAACAAAGTGTAGAGCTGGATGAACAC
>NW_025975655.1:0-7824 GCF_021869965.1 Rhincodon typus
TACCCACATCACCCACCCCCACCGTCACCCCCACAATCTATTCAACCTTTACCTATAACTCAAATCCTCCAGTCCCGGCAACATCTTTGTAAATCTTTTCTGCAACCTCTCAAGTTTAACAACATCGTTCCTGTAGAAAAGTGACCAGAATTGTACGTAGTATTCTAAAAGTGGCCTCACCAATGAACTGTAAAATTGCAACATGGCATCCCAACTCCTGTACTCAGTGCACTGACCAATGAAGACAAGCATACCAAATGCTGCCTTCACCACTCAGTCTAACTGCAACTCCACCTTAAAGGAACTATTCACTTGCACCCCTCTGTCTTTGTTCCGCAGCACACCCCTGAGCCCTACCATTATGTTTATGTTGAATGGCAGAACATTTGATGGGCCGTATGGCATATTCTTGCTCTCATGTTCTATGTTTTGTGAGTGTTCCATCATACTCTTGACTTGTATAAGTGCTGCCCTGGTTTGCCTTGCCAAAATGCAACACCTCACTGTTGTCTAGGTTAAGGAGTGTCATTGGTAAAGACCTGGGCACAGGCCAATTATCCAGTGTACAGTATAGGAAGAATTTGATAAATTTATTGATGTTTGAACAGACTATTCTTGATGTCCTATCCAATTAGACTCCTAAAATTTAATGACAAAAATTTCTTCCTTGGCTATTTTTTAATGTAGTTAATTGAAATGACAAACCTGAAATTGGGCAAGATACAAGAAGGCAAGAGAAACTGACAATGTGGTCCAACAATCTGGCTCCTTCTGTAGATCTTGCACAGTTGTGAGTGGTTTTGACGTTAGACCACTAATCCATGGCAAGTTTGGAAATTAAATTCAGCATTTCTGATAATATGTGGGTTACTGCAAGGAAGAAGTCCCAAGATTAATGGATTGTTGTAAAAATCCAACCAACTCCCTGATGTCCCTCGGAGAAGGGAACCAGCTCCTTAACAGCTCTTACCTTTACTTGGCTTTTGCCGAATTAATGTGTTCTTTACTTCATTCCCCATGAACTGGACCTGCTAGCATCATGTCTAGAAAGCAATCACCACTGAAAGCATTTCCCCATTAGGCAATTGGAACAATAGAGACGTGTAATGAAATGACTTTGCCCAAAGTGTTGTCAACAACTTGAACGAAATAAAATGAATACTTCAGTGTGGATTTACCTATTTTCTTTTTAGCTAATTTTACATTCATTATTTATCATGGCAGATTTCCTTCCCTAAAGGACATTAGTGAACCAGATGGGTTTTTCCAACAATCGACAATGGATTCATGGTCATCATTAGATTCTTAATTCCAGATATTTTATTGAATTCAAATTCCATTATCTGCCATGGTGGGATTCGAACCCGGGTCCCCAGAACATTATCTGGGTTTCTGGATTAACAGTCCAGTGATAATACACTAGGCCATCATCTCCCCACATGCTGTATAAATCTATGACTGGCTGAGAGCATAATTAATAAGTATACAGTATTACAGGACTTCGCCAATATGGACATAGAATATCAAAGCAAGGGAGTAATATTGAACATACAGTACATAAAATACTAGTTTGGCCTCTGAAGCACAAACGTCACCAGTAGCCCTGTTCTGTTAGGGACTGAAAATAAGATAGGTATCTTATAAAATGGTGGTGAAGTAAAATTTTCCAGATATTTATCTTGAACTGTATTTCATCCTTTTGATAGTGGTTCCATCCAGGGCTCTTCAGGTTGGATGATGAATAAACCTAGAATTGTTGTTACCATCTATTTGCATCAGTGCCAAACCAACCATGCTTGATTGCAAAATACCATTTAATTTATGGTTGGTGATGAATGTGGTTGAACACAATTGCAGGTTTTCTTGTGACTTGGTTTCTGATGTTTAATAGAAATTGCTTGGTTTGCAACAAGCCTAAACTGTTTTCAGTGGCAAACTTCTGAACACTTGAAATTCTACTGTCATATTTCTGCTGTGCTGGTAGCCATACAGATGTGTTTCTTGATTTTTATTTTGTTGTTTTAATGCATTGACTGACTACAGCACAGGAGCAGGCCACTCGGCCTGAAATGTCTGTGCTGACCCTCTGAAAGAGCAATGCACCTGGTGCCATTTTCTCACCATTCCCCAAAACCCTTGCACATTGTTTTCCTCTAGATTATGATCTAATTCCCACTCGAAGGCCTCAATTGGTTGTGACTTCCCCTAAATCTGTGTCCTCTGGTTCTCAATCCTTCCACCAATCGGATCAGCTTCTCTCTATCTACTTGGTTGAAACTCTTCTGATTTTGAGCACCTCTATCAAACTTCCTTCTGACCTTATCTGCTCCACGAAGAATTGTCCTAACTTTTCCAATCTATTCAAGTAACAAAAAATCCTTGTCCCTGGAAATGTTCTCATGAATTTTTTCTCATGTATTTAGATCCTTCCTAAAGTCTAGTGTCTACATATGGCTTTATTACTCCAGCTGAGGCCAAACTAGTGTTTTATGTACTGTATGTTCAATATTACTCCCTTGCTTTGATATTCTATGTCCATATTGGTGAAGTCCTGTAATACTGTATACTTATTAATTATGCTCTCAGCCAGTCATAGATTTATACAGCATGTGGGGAGGTGATGGCCTAGTGGTATTATCACTGGACTGTTAATCCAGAAACCCAGATAATGTTCTGGGGACCCGGGTTCGAATCCCACCATGGTGGAATTTGAATTCAATAAAATATCTGGAATTAAGAATCTAATGATGACCATGAATCCATTGTCAATTGTTGGAAAAACCCATATGGTTCACTAATGTCCTTTAGGGAAGGAAATCTGCCATCCTAACCTGGTCTGGCTTACATGTGACTCCAGACCCATAGCAATGTGGTTGGCTTTCAACTGCCCTTAGGGAAACTAGGGATGAGCAATCATCCTGTGGGCAAACCCTCATCCCGTGAATGCATAAAGAAGAAAAAATATTCTCACCTCCCACTCACAAGGTTCTGGCTCCAAGTCCCACATCCCAGGGCCTAAGCACAAAGCTGACACTGCAGTGCGGTGCTGAGGGAGTGCTGCAGTGTCAGAGCAGCATCATTCAGACGAGATGGTAAACCCTCTCAACAGTCCCCCTATACTCGGAGATATCTTTCTTCACTGTCTACCGCACCACCTATTTTGCTATCATCTACAAAATTTGGTAACTTTCTCGTTCTGTGATGATTAAAATGTTTATATGTCAGGAAAGGCTTAAAAAAAGCAATTTTCTTTGAAGTGTCCAGCAAATCTGATGAGCAGTCATTATCCTGGGAAGTTAACAGCAAAAATTACCTCTTCCACAAGAGTTTCGTTTGCTTTCTTTTGACAATCAATTTATTCTGCTGTACTGCCTTTCCTTCTGCTGCAGTTTAATTTATCAGTCTTACCTTGTTCTCTGCCCTGACTATTCAACTTGCTTCTCTTCTCTACAGTACCAGCCTCAGACTTGCCTGTTTTCTCACTGTCTCTTTGGTTCCCACACTCACTAACACACCTCGTGTGCCTAAAGCCTCTTGAGTAGGACTGTCCTTACAATTTCAGTGACTAATACAAATGTACATCTGGGTCCCAATGCACCAACACCCCTTTAGAATGTTACCTTTCCAGTATATTGTTTCACTGTTGTTATTACCAAAATGAATTACTTTACACTTTTCTGTGTTAAATTTCATCTGCCAATTGTCTGCCCATTCCACCAACCCGTCTCCTTTCAAAGTTCTAAACTGTTCTCCTCACAGTTCATAATGTTTTCAAGTTTTGCATCATGAGCAAATATTGACATTGTATCCTGTACACCAAGGTCTTGATCATCGTTATACATATTATGAAGGGCAGGAGCCCTAACAGATCCCTATAAACCTTTCTCCAGTCCCTAAAAAAAATCCAATATTTTTGGTCACTTGGGTAATTTCATATTCATGCCGCAACTGTCCCTTCTATTCTACGAAGTATAACTTTGCTTCTGAACATGTTGTGTGGCATATTATCAAGTGCCTGTGAGAGGTTTGTGTATGCCACATCAACAGTGTTACCCTCATTAACTCTCTGTTACCCTGTCAAAAACTCCAACATGTTAGTTAAATGCAAATTGGTGCTGACTTCCCTAAACATTTCTAAATGTTGACCTGTGTTATAGTAGGTTACTTGATCTGTTTTATTAGAATTCATTTTTCAATAGGTGCTCTATCTAGATTGCTGATCAGTTTTGTGTCTCATTTGTATATTTGTTGCACTGTATGCTTGGAACTAATTGAACAATTGATTTAACAAGAAGTTAATGACTTTGGAAAGATGCAAACACTTGGTGTTATCGTGTGAAATGACAATGCAAAATAACTGGTTTGTTCTGCTTGCTGGGCTGTCTGTCTCCTCATCTCAGTTGGTGATAAATTAGATTGCATTTTGATGAATTCAGTCTCTAAAACAATATTTTCAGCAATGACTTTGCTGAATTCAGACACCTGACTTTGAAAGCAGCCTGGCGTTACATCGTCCTGCCAGTGACTGTTTCCTGTTTCCCAATTCAGTGGCATGTATTGCAAAGAAAGTATTGTTCTTAAGTTGACTCTCCAGATTACCGTTCATTTTGAACATCTTATCAGACTAATACATATGTAAGTGAGCTAAAGAAAGATGCAGCCAATTTTTTTTTCGTGTAGTTTTGCTTTTCTGCTTACATCTGTGCTTTATAAGTTTAGATCTCCCATTTTCACTTTTTGTCCGTCTGATCACACTGTCTTGGTTGAGAGAAACAAACTCCACATTTAATGTTGAAAAATTATTAGCTTTTCTTTAATTAGCAATACTGGAATTACTGAATAATGATTTTGAATTTAAATGTTCTGTTCCATCTTTTAAAAGTAAAACTTGACTGCATAGGGGACAATATCTAAAGTTGAATTTTCCTACATATACCATTTTTAGAAGTTTGAAAAGTTTCTCTCAATATACCAGGTCAGAAGATCTGTAATCCTCTAAGGAAGTTATGTTCCTTCAGAAACGTACTGATCCTTTTCAACTCTGCACAGCTTATTGAATAGTAAAGCATTTCAGGGATTTTTTTTGTGTAGGAACTGAAATTAATGAAAAAACAATGAGAAAGGTCAGTGAACAGTAAGAAAAGTGAAAATGCACATCATGTTTTGACCTGTATTATACTTTAATTCCAAATGTTAATTGCACTAAAATTAATAACAGTAATTTTAATTAAGTAATGGCAGTAACGACAAAGAGGGAATTTGGTGAAATAAATTCTCCTATAATCTAAGTGAAGTAACTGAGGAGAATATTAATCAGGATGTTGCAGATTCTCATTCCTGTTTTTCTCCAGTATTTTCTGTTTGTTACTTCAAATTTCCAGTCACCTTCCCAAGAAGTTGGAATCTTAGGAAATGTTACCATAAACATGTCTCACATTATCATCATCAGTGATTCAGCATTGAGAAATAGAATAGCCACTCTCCCAGCAGAAGTGAAACAATTTTGTGATCAGCTCAATATTTAGTTTTCTATTGCCAGGATACTCTGAGTAGCAAATCTGTATTATGCTATGAGGTAAAACACAAAATACTGGAAATGCTGACTAAGTTATGGCAACATCTGTGAAAACAAGCTGAGTTTCAAATTTCAGGTCTGAGAACTTTACTCAAAACTGAGAAATGCCACTAACAGGGTTTTGAGTAAAGGGCGCTTGGAAAAATTATAAAAGGAAGATCTGTGATAGGATGGAAGGCAGAAGACATGGAATTAGAGAAGAACTGCTCCTCCAGAGCCAGAGGAGGTAGTGATATAGGAATAAATAACACTCCCATATAGGTCATTTTCATTTGTTATTTTTAATACAAACCCATTTGAACTCCATATCTGACATGGTTAAATGTGGGACAAGGAGGACTGTGTTTGGATAAGTAATGGTTTTTAAATATAGCATGTACTCCAGGGAAAATAATTTTCCAAATTATTTAGGCCAGTTGTTTTGCAAGCTGTTTGCTATAGTGAGATCTCTCTCTTTTTCTTTAAATCACTATAAAGTAAAAAATATTACTTGGCAGTTGAATGGCCATCTCTTTTTTTATGTACAATAGACAGACAATAGAATTGCTAATCCGTCCGATTCCATCTCACTGACTGTTGTGACAAAACTAGTTCTGTTGCCTGTGTTGAACATCATTCCTGCGTGTCGAATGCCATAGGCATCTTTCACAACAGCTCACTAGAATGATAGATTTTATTTTCTGTTTGACACTCTTCATTAAGCATTATATGGTGAGTGGGTTTTATGTTAATGTTGACATGCTTATGTTGACCAGTTCGTCAGTCCAATTGTTGCAGTTATCCTGATGAGAAAACATCAGACAGAGCTTCAACAGCTTTATAAAAGCAAATTCCTTTGGGTCTGGGAACTGTGACTTTATGCTGCAAATGAAAAATGACATGTCTGTTTGATTGAAGCTTGCTATCTGTCATTGAGATGGTGGTAATGTGGGTCATGACAAATAGAAATGTGCACCATTACAAATTTAGTGGCCTGAATCTTTCATTTGAACGATATTATAAAATCATAGAATGGTACACTGTAGAAGGAGGCACTTTGGCTCTTTGTGCTGGTGCCAATCATTTTACCTTGTAATTTAATCTGTGTATGTCATACAGCCCGTAAAGGAATTTTGAATTCTTAGATTGAAATCAGTATGCTTGGACAGTATGACCTATTTGAGGTCATTGCTAAAATCATGTTTGCTAAAGTTGGGATGGTTTCCTTTGTGTTTGATTTTTACAAAATGGGCAGGGACATTGATACTCAGAATTTCATCAGCAGCCCATTTAACACAAGATATGGTTTCCTTGCATTTTCGTAACTCTGTCAATTAAACAAAAAATTCGAAATAATCATATATATTTTACAGTTATAGATGTTAAAAGGATGTTTTCCCCTTGGAGAGACCAGATCAAGGGGCACAATTTAAAAAGGGGTTTTCGAGAATTTTCCCCCTCAGGCCTTTTGAAGCACACTTCCTCAGAGACTGGTGGAGACAGGGTCATTAATTTAGTACTTCCTAAGATAGTGGGAGATTTTTGATTCATAAATAGCTATGATTATTGGGGTAGGTGGGAATGTGAAATTGTGGCCGGAATCAGATCAGTCATTATCTTTTCTAACGGTGGAGATGGCCCAATGGGGTAAATGGCGCTCTGTAGCCACTGGTTTGTGAGGTATTCACTCTGGTGTTCAATTTTGGGCATATTTGCTAGTAAGTTGTTGCCAATATTGGTCAAAATGGTCAGAGTTGACACTTTGGCACCGCAACTTTGTTTATTTTTGTCTGTTGGGAATTTAATGCGGTATTCAATGGCATGCTAATGTAAGTTATAGAATTTTAATTCGGGAGGCCTAGTGATGCACTGGGTCGTGCCTCTGATCCAGAAGCTCTGGGATCAAGTTTCACTTCAGGATTTGATGGCCAAGGAAAACACATTTATAACAGGGCCAAATAAGTTGTGTATCAACTTGTAAATCCTTCCAGCATATACCAACAGCAGCCAGTAAAAGCCATCGAGTTTCCTGGTCAACTATGTGATGGAAAGAAAATTGAATCGTCTGCCATTACTATACCTAGCTCCTGGCAGCAGCTTGCAGATAAAAGTGCATGTTTCCATAGCAACATAGACTGTTTGAGGTGGGGATGCCTAACTGATTGACTTAGGTAGTAGGAACTGCCGATGCTGGGGAATCTGAGATAACAAGGTGTAGAGCTGGATGAACACAGCAGGCCAAGCAGCATCAGAGGAGCAGGAAAGCTGAC
>NW_025975656.1:0-7824 GCF_021869965.1 Rhincodon typus
GCACTGTCGGAGGGTCAGTGCTGAGGGAGTGTTGCACTGTCGGAGGGTCAGTGCTGAGGGAGTCCTGCACTGTCGGAGGGTCAGTGCTGAGGGAGTGTTGCACTGTCGGAGGGTCAGTGCTGAGGGAGTGTTGCACTGTCGGAGGGTCAGTGCTGAGGGAGTGTTGCACTGTCGGAGGGTCAGTGCTGAGGGAGTCCTGCACTGTCGGAGGGTCAGCCTCCTGAACAGATCAGTGTGTGAAGATAGTGTAAATGGGGTTGTACAGGTGTCATGTGGGAACCAGAGATCTGTGTGAATAATGTGTCTGTGGGGCTTGTGCTCAGCTCTACAGCCGACTGACTGATATCTCGAGGGCAGCTCCTGCTTTAGCAGCTTCTCCCAGTCTTGAACATTGCTTCATAGCGATGAATGCCCTTTCTCTCAAGCAGCATCTGTTATGAATATGGACTTGTTTAAAAATAGGGGATTGCAGTTTCCTGACAATTTACACCTGTATCGATCATAACAACATCCTTTATTAAATTAGATTGATTTTTTGGCTTTGTCTTTCTGGACTCTGCATGCATTTGCACAGTGCCGCAAACTCTCTAATCCACTAATGGACCTGGGCTGGGCCAAGAAATGTTTTTATGTTTATTGAATGAGTCACAATGCCTCTCTGATCTGAAGCGTACTCTTTGTTGCTTCCTACAAATCTCTGTGTCCGTCTGATTCCGACCTCTACAACATCTAGCAATTGCCATTGCTCTGATATCCCCTGCTTCCCCTCTCTCCAACATTCCCCGATTCCAATCCCTCCACATTTCCCAATTCCCATCTCTCCAACATCTCCCAATTCCCATCACTCCAACGTGTCCCAATTCCCAACACTCCAACATTCCCCAATTCCCATCCCTCTAACATTCCCCAATTCCCATTTCTCCAACATCTCCCAATTCCCAACACTCCAACATTCCCCAATTCCCAACATTCCCCAATTCCCATCTCTCCAATATCTCCCAATTCCCATCACTCCAACATTCCCCAATTCCCATCACTCCATCATCTCCCAATTCCCATCACTCCATCATCCCCCAATTCCCAACACTCCATCATCCCCCAATTCCCATCGCTCCAAAATCTCCCAATTCCCATCACTCCAAAATCTCCCAATTCCCCTCTCTTTGACACCTACTGATTCCCCTCTTTCTGACATCTCCTGATTCCCATCTCTCCGCCATTGGGAGTTGTGCCTTCAGCTTCCCGGGGGCCCTGAGTTCTGGAATTTCCTCCCTCAACCGTCTGTCAGAATTAGGAGCTGGTCTCAGCCATTTGGCCCATCTGGCCTGCTCCACCAGTGCCGATACTTTCCTGTCTGCATTAACCTTGACTCCCAAACCCTCCTATCCCGAGTCCTGAATAGATGACTCAGCTCCTGTTGCTTCCTGTGGGAGACTGTTCTAAACATGCAATCTCCTGAGAGAAGAAATTCCTGCTCGTCTCTATATTTAAACAATAGTCCCTTATCTTGAAACTGTGTCCTGATTTCCAGTTCTAGAAATCCTGATGAAGGGAAGCATCCTTTCAATATCCACCCTGTTATGTTGCCTCATAATCTTGCATGTATCAATCACCCTCTCATACTTTGAAATTCCAGTGGATACCTGCACAACATTTCCTGATTAAGACAAACGCCTAATTCCCAGGGATTGGCTGAGTGATCCTTGCTTGAAACTTTTTCCAAGGCCATTCTCTCCCTGTTTAAGAGTTTCCTAAATGAAAACCTCCAGTAATTGATTGTAGATTGTAACAGGATCCACGCACCTTTCTTTCTGTCTCTTGCCTTCCCTTTCATCCGTTTCTTCCTAAATGTCGCTTGACATTTTCGACAGCACCTTCCAAACCCACGACCACCTCCATCTAGAAGGACAAGGGGCAGCAGATACATGGGAACACCAGTCCCCTGCAAGTTCCCCTCCACTCACCATCCTGACTTGGAAATACATCGGCGTTCCTTCCCCATCACTGGGTCAAAATCCTGGAATTCCCTCCCTCAGGACATTGTGGGTCAACCCTCAGCACATGGGGACTGCAGCAGCTCAAGAAGGCAGCACACCCCCACCTTCTCAAGGGGGGCAACTATGGACGGAGGCAATAAATGTTGGGCCCAGCCAGCGACGCCCCATATCCGTGAATGAGTAAAAGATTTCTGTTCCCACACTTTCAGACCTTCTGCTCTGAGATGCCTCTCTTCCTCAGGCACGTTTTATCTATGTCAGTCAGTTAACTCACTCACCAATGCACCAACATATGCTGTATCGCATAGTGTCCCCTGACTGAAGTGGTATCCCCTTCTGACTTAACCCGTGCTTGACCCCTGCCAGCTCGATCAGAGGTCATTGCCGTAAGAGGAACTTACTGCTTTGAAAATAATTGCCGAAACCGAGAATGCAAGCCTTGACACTCTCCTGAGAGATTTTTTTTGGTCTCCATTGCCACATCGATCTGATCAGTTAGGACAAGGTTGAACTTGGCAAAAGAAAACATTGAAATGAGAGATGTGAGAGGTAACACCTAAAGGGGGCTGAATGGCCTTCTCTTGTTCCCGTGTAACAGGTTCAAGGAGAGGGCTGAATGGTCTCCTCTCGTTCCTGTCTAACAGGCTCAAGGAGAGGGCTGAATAGCCTCCTCCTGTTCCTGTGTAACAGGCCGAAGGAGGGGGCTAAATGTGTCTTCGCATGTTCTTATGTCGTAGAGTCCTAGAGCTGTACAGAATAGAAACAGACCCTTCGGTCCAACTTGTCCATGCTGACCCAATATCCCAAATGAATCTACTCCCATTTGCCAGCATTTGGCCCATATCCCCCTGAACCCTTCCTATTCATGTACCCATCCAGATGCCTTTTAAATGTTGTAATTGTACCAGCCTCCACCACTTCCTCTGGCAGCTCATTTCATATGTGCACCACCCTCTGCGTGAAAAAAGTTGCCCCTCAGGTCCCTTTTAAATCTGTCCCCTCTCACCTTAATCCTATGCCCTCTAGTTTTGGGCTCCCCCACCCTGGAGAAAAGACCTTGTCTATTTACCATGTCCATGCCCCTCATGATTTTATAAACCTAAATAAGGTCAACCCTCAGCCTCCGATGCTCCAGGGAAAATAGCTGTTCAGCCTCTCCCCATAGCGCAAACCCTCCAAGCCCAGCAACGTCCTGGCCTACTCTACATCAGTGAGACCAAGCGGAGACTTGGAGACCGTTCTGTAGAGCATCTGCGCTCTGTTCGTGACAAATGACAACACCTTCAGGTGGCCAATCATTTTAACTCCCCCACCACTCCCTGGGCGACATGTCCATCCTGCGCCTCCTCCAGTGTCACAACGATGCCACCCGGAAACTGGAGGAGCAGCACCTCATATTCCGCCTTGGGAGCCTACAACCCAATGGCCTCAATGTGGACTTGACTGGGACAACACCAAGATCCTGGGACAGGCTAGGCAGAGACACGCAGGAGAATTCCTGGAAGCATGGCACTTCACGGAGCATGCTATTAATAAACACATTGAACTCAACCCCATATATATTCCACTACGGAGGAAACCCGGAAGTGAGGCAATCCATCGCAATGGACCCCAGAGTTTAAAAACCAGGCGGGAAAACACACTGACACTTCATCTGAGGCTGCACTGAGGATGTTACCAAGCACGGTAACGAAACGTCTGCAAAACAACAAACCAGCTGGGCGAGCCAACCAACCTCAACACCCACAACCCGAGCTACAGATCTACTCCAAAACCTTAGGACTTTACAAGCTTCAAAATCTCCCCACCCCCGGCCTCATCCCATGTCCAACCCTCCCTCTCATCCCTGCCTCCTTGACCAGACACAACCTCTCCATCTTCTCTCCCAGCTATCTGCTCCTCCCACCTCACTGCCCGATCCTCTCACTCCCTACCTGCACTCACCTATCACTATCCCACCTACCGTCCCCTGGCCCAACCCTCCTTGACCTGACACACCCTGTCCATCTTCTGTCCTGCCTATTCGCCCTTCCCACCACTCCCTACCTGCAATCACCTATCACCATCCCACCCACCTTCCCCAGCCCCACCCCTCCTACCTCTATTTATTCCCCAGCTCCCTTCCCTCTCCCCATTTCTGAAGAAGGGTCCCGACCCGAAACATCAGCTTTCCTGCTCTCCTGATGCTGCCTGGCCTACTGTGTTCCTCCAGCTCCACACTGTGTTAGACTGACTCCAGCACCGGCAGTTCTAACTATTTCTAAGAACATCGTTGTAAATCTTTTCTGAACCCTTTCAGGTTTCATGACATCCTTCCTATAGGAGGGAGAGCAGAAATGAACACAGTTTTCCAATAGTGGCCTAACCAATGTCCTGTACAGCCAGAACATGACCTCCCAACTCCTATACTCAATGCACTGACCAATGAAGGCAAGCGCACCAAATGCCTTCTTCCTATCTTCCTGCGGCTCCACTTTTAAGGAACGATGAACCTGTACTCCAAGGTGATAGGCTTGGGCTGAATGGACTCCTCCCGGATCCTATGATTAAAAGTTATGCAAAGAGTATTCAATTGCATCTTGCAGATAAATGATGGGAGGTTTACTGAGAGGAGTGTGGAGCGATGGTCTCTGATGATGGGGTTAAGGGATGGAGGGAAATGGGTTTGAATTGGAGGGTGAGGGGATGGGAGGGGGAGGTTGAGGGTGAGGGGGATGGGGTTAATGGAGGGTGAGGGTGAGGTCTGAGCGATTGTGCGGTTCTGAGCTGAGCCCCTGTTCCCCAATCTGCACAGCACAATCCCGTTTGAAATCTGCATCAGGAACGCCACAGGCAGAGTGGCACTGACAGGGTTAATGGTCACGTACACACCCCACCCCTCGACAGCATTCCCCCGGGCGAGCAGTCAGTGGGTAGGGGGTGGGGGGGTGGGGGGGTGTGCTTGGTGTAGCGGGCTGAGGTTTGGGGAATAGCCCATGTCATATGTTTTCATTCCTCTGTCTCTCTCTCTCTCTCTCTCCATCTCTCTCTCTCTCTCTCTGCTCCAATTGAAGTTCACATTCAGGAGCGAGCAATCTATCTGTCAGGCAGACTCTGAAGGGAGACTGGGTGCTGGGTCACACAAACGTTCACTGTTTCACCACAGTCTGAGCTGGAAAAACAGCCGCAAGGGAGGGAGGAAGGTAGCGCTGAAACGCAGGGAGGCCGTTCAAACCCACCCCCACCCCAGCACCCTCTTTGAGCCTGTTACACAGGAGCAGGAGGAGGCCATTCATCCCTCTTCTCGAGCCTGCTATACAGGAACAAGAGGGCATTTAGAAACCCCCTCCTTAAGATGTTACACAGGAACAGGAGGTCACTCAGCACCCCCTCCTCGAGCCTGTTACACAAGAACAGGAGGCCATTCAGACCCCTCCTTGAGCCTGTTGCACAGGAACAGGAGGCCATTCAGCCCCCCTCCTCGAGCCTGTTACACAGGAACAAGAGGGCATTTAGAAACACCCTCCTTAAGATGTTACACAGGAACAGGAGGCCTTTCAGGCCCCCTCCTTGAGCCTGTTACACAGGAACAGGAGGCCATTCAACACTCCTCCTCGAGCCTGATACAAAGGAACAGGAGGGCATTTAGAACCCCCACACCACCCCCGAACCTGTTACGCAGGAATAGAGGCCATTCAGCTCCCCCCTCGAGTCTGTTAAACTGGCACAAGAGGAGGCCATTCAGACCCCTCCTCCAGCCTAGTGCACAGGAACAGGAGGCCATTCAGCCCCCTTCCTCGAGGCCGTGACACAGAAACAGCAGGCGGAGGCCATTCATCCCCTCAAGGCTGTCCCACCCTCCAAGCAGACCGTGGGGGGCCCTGTGTCCGAAGGGAAACAGATGAACCCGGCTCCATCTCGCACTGCCGAGTGTGGGATCTTGCTGTGCATCAGTTGGCCGCGCCAGAGGTACGACGGCGACCAGCCTCCCGGAACGCATGCTTCGTCGGCTGAGGATAGAGCTGAGCGATGGTGGCTGGCGCTAGAGAAATGCATGTTGGTGCGGGCGTAGGCATCAGCCGAAGGAGGCCAAGGGCCATAAGTTTATGGGAGGTGGGGGCTGGGAGAGAGTGTGGGAGAAGTTTCTGGAACCGGATTTGGATTAAGGCGGGATCTGTGTTTGCAGGACACCGGTACCTGGTGAGTGAGATTGGCACAGCCTGGATGTGACGCCAATATTCCGACAGTCTTGGCCTTGATCCCGCAAGGAATTCCATCGAGTGCCAGCTCAGTTATACCTGAAAGGGAGCTAGAGCAGGCATTGATTTCTGAAGAAGGGTCTAGGCCCGAAACGTCAGCCTTCCTGCTCCTCTGATGCTGCTTGGCCTGCTGTGTTCATCCAGCTCTACACCTTGTTATCTCAGATTCTCCAGTATCTGCAGTTCCTACTATCTCCTAATTACCAGAATGTTTCTTTGTGTGGTGGTTTGGTGGGGGGTGGGTGTGGCTGGGGGGCAGTGGGTGTTCGGGAGAGGGGTGACGATTTCAGATGTCATTCATAACCGTGGAATGTTTGAGGCACAGCAAGAGGGTGGCACGGTGGCTCAGTGGCTCAGTGGTTAGCACTGCTGCCTCACGGTGTCAGGGACCCGGGTTCGATCCCACCCTCAAGCGACTGTGTGGAGTTTGCACACTCTCCCCGTGTCTGTGTGGGTTTCCTCCGGGTGCTCTGGTTTCCTCCCACAGTCCGAAGGTGTGCAGGGTAGGTGGATTGGCCATGCTAAATTGCCCGTAGTTGTTTATGGGTGTGTAGGTTATAGGGGGATGGGTCTGGGTGGGATTCTCCAAGGGTCGGTGTGGACTTGTTGGGCCGAAGGGCCTGTTCCCACGCTGTAGGGATTCTATGTTCTATGGCCATGCTAAATTGTCCCATAGGGTTCAGGGATGTGTAGCTTGGGTGGGCTATATGGGGGATGGGTCTGGGTGGGATGCTCCAAGGATCGGTGTGGACTTGTTGGGCCGAATGACCTGTTTCCGCACTGTAGGGATTCTATGACTCTATGATGATGTGCAGGTTAGGGTGGATTGGCCATGCTAAATTGCCCCGTAGTGTCCACGGATGTGCAGGCGAGGTGGGTTAACCACAGGTAATGCAGGGTTAGAGGGATGGGGGTGGTGGGAGTGGCTCTGGGTGGCATAGTCTTCAGAGGGTCAGTGTGGCCTCGAGGGTTCGAATGGCCTGCTTCCTCTTTGGAGGGATTTTATGGTTTTAACAGGCTACTGGACCCTGTTACTGGGCATTCCCTGCAATCGAAACACCTCTCTGCCTGGACCCTGCCAATTATCTTCAGATAATTCCCATAACCTTGAAATGAAAGAAAGAACTGCAGATGTTGGAGATCAGAAACAAAAGGACAGACTGATGGTAAAGCTCAGCAGGTCTGAAGAGTTTTGAAAGAGGGTCACTTGACCCGAAACATAAACTGATTTCTCTCCACTGATGCTGCCAGACCTGCTCAGCTTTTTCCAGCAATTTTTGTCATTGTTTACAGAAACCTCCCTGCTCTTTCACCCACGTCCCTGACTGGACACTACATTTTTGATCGACTCAATGAGGACGCAGTGTCTCCAGGGGCAGGAGCAACAGGTCACTGGATCATCACAGGTTGAAGAGAATGGGGAACAGAACCAGAGGGTCAGTGCTGAGGGAGCGCCGCACTGTCGGAGGGTCAGTGCTGAGGGAGCGCCACACTGTCGGAGGATCAGTGCTGAGGGAGCGCCGCGCTGTCAGAGAGTCAGTGCTGAGGGAGTGGACACTGTCGGAGGGTCAGTGCTGAGGGAGTGCTGC
>NW_025975657.1:0-3163 GCF_021869965.1 Rhincodon typus
TTTTTTGGATAACAGTCAAACCCTGCTGTTTGTTTGTTTCCTGGGTGCGCTACTGTATGGAACAGAACTGTATTTTGCGGCTATGCGTGCGTACGCAACGATATTTTTATGAATAAAGCATATTTATGAAATAAAAACCTCCGATCTGGAATCCAGGAGAATTCTGCACCCCGGGGGGGACAGCGGGAATGTGGGAGTCGAGACAGGAGAGTGAGGATTGAGGGAAAGCTGGCTAGGAGGGAGGAGGAGGAGGTAATGGTGAGGGGTTGCAGCAAGAAGCTGTTGTGGGGCCAGCACACAGCAGATGGGCTGAATGGCATGCCGTTACATTCGAGGTGGCTGGAAAGCGAGGGGGAAAGGGACCAGCCCAAGGACAGTAGGAGGGTGGGTCACAGTGATAAGGGGACGGTTTGACTCATTCCCCAGCTGATAAAGGCCCACATTTGACTTCGCAGGAATGGTTTCCGAGATAGTGGGGGGTGGGGGGTGTGGGTGAGGTAACGGAAAAGGGGGCTGGCGTGGAGCTGGCCGTGCTGGGGTTTGCAAAAAAAGGCAGAAGGAAAAACGCATCTCACAAGGTGAATGAACTCGAGCCTAGGCCTTCAGTGAAGGAGGGAGTGTTATTAAATCAGCCCCCTGCAACAGTTGGGACTTGAACCTGGGTCTCCTGGGTCAGAGGTAGGGACACTACTGCTGCACCACGCGAACCCTCCTTTGGGAAAATAGTGCCCTACATCCCAACCATCTTCAGCTGCTTCATTAATGACCTTCCCTCCATCATAAGGTCAGAAGTGGGGATGTTCACTGATGATTGCACAATGTTCAGCACCATTCGTGACTCTTCAGATACTGAAGCAGTCCATGTTTACATACAAGAAGATCTCAACAATATCCAGGCTTGGGCTGACAACTGGCAAGTGATATTCACGCCACACAAATGCCAGGCTATGTCCATTACCAAAAGAGACAATCTAACCATCACCCCTTGATATGCAATGGTGTTACCATCACTGAATCCCCCACTATCCACATCCTGGGGGTCACCATTGACCAGAAACTCAATTGGACTCACCACATTAACAGAGTGGCTACAAGAGCAGGCCAGAGGCTGGGAATCTACGGCCAGTAACTCATCTCCTGACTCCCCAAAGCCTGTCCGCCATCTACAAGGCACAAGTCAGGAGTGTGATGGAATACTCCCCACTTGCCTGGATGGGGGCAGCCCCAACAACAATCAAGAAGCTTGACACCATCCAGGACAAAGCAGCCCGCTTGATTGGCACTACATCCACAAGCATCTACTCCCTCCACCACCGATGCTCAGTAGCAGCAGCGTGTACTATCTACAAGATGCACTGCAGAAATTCACCAAAGATCCCCAGACAGCACCTTCCAAACCCACAACCCACTTCCATCCAGAAGGACGAGGGGCAGCAGATACATGGGAACACCACCCCCTGCAAGTTCCCCTCCGCTCCCCATCCCGACTTGGAAATATATCGCCGTTCCTTCACTGTCACTGGGTCAGAATCCTGGAATTCCATTGTGGGTCAACCCACAGCAGGAGGACTGCAGCGGTTCAAGAAGGCAGCTCACCCCCTCACCTTCTCAAGGGGGCAATTAGGGATGGGGCAATGGATGCAACAAGGAGCCCTTGCCTGTACTTGGGGCATTTATCTCGTGGTTGTTCAGGGGCCGGGAGGGGTGGGTTAATGAGGCTCTGAGGAGAGGTATTGATTCTCAGGGTGAGGAGCTGCTAACCCCTTTGGTAAACTGTGGCTGGGTCCGCAGTAGGCCAGAAGTGGAGGAGGAAAGGAATCAGGAGGTTACAGCCGACCTCCCCAATACAGACTGACCCCAAACCAGTGCAGATAAAGCAGAAATGCTCTGGAGGTTTTGATGTTGAGAGATGACGAAGGGAGCCACGCTTTCGACAGAAGGGCAGTCTCCCAGAGAGGCTGGAGTCAGAATATCAAGGGCAGGGAAGATGAGGGATGGAGGGGGGAGGCAGATGGAATGGGGAAGACCTGAAGGTGTGTGAATCGAGGTATTTGAAACCATCAGGGCCAGGGGGTTCTGAGAGATCCAGGGATAATGTGCTACATTTCAGGGGGGGGCAGGTAAGAGAGTGAATCAGCAGGAGAGGACAGGATGAGGGGAATCGAGCGAGCTGTGATCGGGAACGCGCTGCCAGAAGGGGCAGTGGGAACACGCTGAATGGGAAAGTCCCAAACGGACTCAGAGACAGACTTGGAGAGGGAGAATGGAAAGGACAGGGGGTCTCTGAGGGAGGGAGACTCTCTACAGCAGGGCTTCCCTCATTTCGCCACATGGGGAGTTCACTGGGGGAAATGAGAGGGTGAGGGGGGTGTCTCACTCTCACACACACACTCTCTATCACACACTCACACACACACACACTGCCTCACACTCTCTTTCTCTCACCGACATGCTCACATTCTCTCATACACACACACTCTTTCAAACCCGCTCTCTCTCACACACACTCTCTCTCACACACACTCTCTATCATACACACTCTCTCTCTCACAAACACACTCTCTGTCATACCCACTCACACACAAACACACTCTCTCTCACACACTCACACAAACACTCTCTTTCTCTCACAACAAACACACACACATTCACTCTCTCACTTTCTCTGACACACACACTCTTACATACACACACTCACACTCTCAAACATACACATACTACACTCTTTCTCAAACACATTCTCACATTCTCTTTCTCACACCCACTCACTCTTTCACACACACACCCACTCTCTCTCACACGCACACACACACAAACAAACACACACAGACACACGCACACACACCCCCACTCTCTCTCTCTGTCTCACACACACACACCCACTCTCTCTCTCATACACACACACAAACCCACTCTCTCTCTCATACACACACACACACCCCCACTCTCTCTCTCTCTCTCACACACACACACACATCCCCACTCTCTCTCTCTCTCACACACACACACACACACACCCACTCTCTCTCTCACACACACACACACACACTCTCTCTCTCACACACACCCCCCCACTTTCTCTCTCTCTCTCTCTCACACACACACGCACACTCCCACCCTCTCTCTCACACACACTCCCACTCTCTCTCTCTCACACACACAC
>NW_025975657.1:3263-3748 GCF_021869965.1 Rhincodon typus
CCCACTTTCTCTCTCTCTCTCTCTCACACACACACGCACACTCCCACTCTCTCTCTCTCTCACACACACTCCCACTCTCTCTCTCTCACACACACACACACACACACACACCCACTCTCTCTCTCTCACACACACACCCCCACTTTCTCTCTCTCTCTCTCTCACACACACACACACACACACTCCCACTCTCTCTCTCTCACACACACACACACACTCCCACTCTCTCTCTCTTACACACACACATTCTCTCTCTATCACATACATGCTCTCTCTCAAACCCACTCTCTCACACAAACACACTCACACATACACACGTTCTCTCACACACACAGACACACTCTCTCACACACACTGTCTCTCATATACTCTCTCTCACATACTCTCTCTCACACACCCAATAGCTTGCACAAACACAAATTTTCTCTCACACACTCTCTCTCATATATTCTCTCTCACACCCACTCGATCACACACACACTCTC
>NW_025975657.1:3758-7824 GCF_021869965.1 Rhincodon typus
ACTCTCACATTCCCACTCACACCCACTCACTTGCACAAACACACATTCTCTCACACACTCTCTGTCACACACAAACTCACACACACACACTCGCACACAATCCCTCTCACACATGGGAGGCGATGGCCTAGTGGTATTATCGCTGGACTGTTAATCCAGAGACCCAGGTAATGTTCTGGGTTTGAATCCCGCCACAGCAGATGGTGGAATTTGAATTCAATAAAATATCTGGAATTAAGAGTCTAATGATGACCATGAATCCATTGTCGATTGTTGGAAAAACCCTCCTGGTTCACTAATGCCCTTTAGGGAAGGAAACTGCCATCCTTACCTGGTCTGGCCTACACGTGACTCCAGACCCACAGCAATGTGGTTGACTCTTAACTGCCCTCAGGGCAATTAGGGGTGGACCATAAATGCTGCCTGGTCAGCGACGCCCTCATCCTGTTAATGAATTACATACATTTGCTCATTCTCTCTCTCTCTCACACACACATACACACACTCACACAAACACACATGCACTCTCTCTCACAACACACACATCACACTCTTTCTCAAACACTCTCTCCCACACACACAGACACACGCTCTCTGTCACACACAAACACAGACATACACTCTCTGTCACACACAAACAGTCTCACACACACACACACTCTCTCCCACTCACATACTCTCTCTCACACAGACACACAGACACACACACACTCTCTCACACACAAACAGTGTCTCTCACACACACCCACTCTCTCTCTCTCATGCACTGAAACACTGAGCCAAAGGGTCAGATGAAGGGTCTAGGCCCGAAACGTCAGCCTCTCTGCTCCTATGATGCTGCTTGGCCTGCTGTGTTCATCCAGCCCTGCACCTTGTTGTCTCTGGGTCTGCCCAGACAGTCCTGTTTGTGGATTTTTGGGAGGATTTAGAGTGAGCTGTGCGGGGCTGGGGCGTCTAAAAGCTTGGAAGCAGTGGTGGGGGTGGTGGGGGGAGACCACTGGATGAAATGAGGCCAGTGACCCATTGTTTCAGCCTGTTCCTGCCCCAAAGAACTCATCTCTTCCTACCTTCACTCAGACTTCTCTCCCCTGGTCCAATCCCTGCTGTGCATCCATGAATCCTCTGATGCTTTACGCCAGAATTTCCAGTTTACCGGCTCCAGCCACCTCCTCTTTACCATGGACATGTAATCCCTTCACACATCCATTCCCCACCAGGAGGGTCTTAGGGCTCTCCGCTTCTTCCTGGAGCAAAGACCTGAACCACCCCACCCACCACCATCCTCCTCCGCTTGGCCGAGCTTGTCCTCACCCTCAACAAATTCTCTTTCATATCCTCTCAATTTCTTCAGGTCAGAGGAGTGGCCGTGGGTACCCACAGGGGCCCCAGTTATGCCTGTCGCTTCATGGATACTTGGAACATTCCTTGTTCCAGTCCTATTCCGGCCCCCACCCACAACTCTTTCTCCAAGATATTGATACCATAGGTGCTGCTTCCCTCTCTCATCTGGAACTGGAAAACTTCATCAATTTCGCCTCCAATTTCCACCCTGCCCTCACTTTCACCTGGTCTATCTCTGACTCCTCCCTTCCCTTCCTCAACATTTCTGTTTCCATTTCTGGGGATAGACTGGCCACTAATATCCATTACAAACCCACCGACTCCCACAGCTACCTGGACTATATATCCTCACATCCCACTTCCTGTAAAGACTCCATCCCATTTTCTCAGTTCCTCTGTCTCCGTCGCATATGTTCAGATGAGGCCAATTTTGTCAAAGGAGCCTCTGAAATGTCCACCTTCTTCCTCAACCGAGGATTCCCCAGCTCCGTTGTCGACAGGGCCCTCAATCAGGTCCGACCCATCTCCCACACTTCTGCCCTCACCCCTTCTCTTCCCTCCCACAACAGCAATAGGGTTCCCCTTATCCTCACCTACCATCCCACCAGCATCCACATCCAGAAGATCATCAGACGCCATTTCCGCCACCTCCAGCAAGATGCCACCACGAGGTACATATTCCCCTCCCCACCTTGTCCGCCTTCTGCAGGGACCGTTCCCACCGGGACACCCTGGTCCACACTTCCTTCACCCCCAACACCTCCCCACAGCCCTACGGCACCTTCCCCTGTAACCGGTGAAGGTGCAACACCTGCCCATTTACCTCCTCCCTCCCCAGTATCCAAGGGCCCAAACATACCTTCCAGGTGAAGCAACACTTCACCTGCACTTCCCGGAATCTAGTCTACTGCATTCGCTGCTCACAATGTGGTCTCCTCTACGTTGGGGAAACGAAGTGTAGACTTGGTGACCGCTTTGCAGAACATCTACGTCCTGCTCGCAAAAAAGACCCTGAGTTACCTGTTGCCTGCCACTTTAACGCACCACCCTGCTCTCTGGCCAACATCTCTGTCTCCAGCTTGCTACAGTGTTCCAGTGAAGCCCAACGCAAGCTGGAGGAACAACACCTCATTTTCTGCTTGGGGGACCCTACAGCCCTCCGGACTCAATATTGAGTTCAATAATTTTAGGGCCTAAACACTCCCATGTCCCAGCCCCCCACCCCACACACCAGGCCTTGTTACCACATAGCCTGCCACTACACACCCCCTGTTGTTAGTCACTAACAGTCCCCATTAACAACTATTCACCCTCCCAGCCTGATCGTTAGCAACTCCTTTGTCTGTCCAACTGTCTTTCTCTCTCTTCGGGCTCTATCCCCACCTATTGTTTACTCCTTACTCCCTCTCCTCACCCTATCTTATGCATATAAACTGACATTTTCCTCACTGCCATAGAAAGGGTCACCGGGCCCGAAACGTTAACTCTGTTTTCTCCTTCACAGATGCTGCCAGACCTGCTGAGCTTTTCCAGCAATTTCTGTTTCTGTTCCTGATTTATGGCATCTGCAGTTCTTTCGGTTTTTATTCACCCCATTTAATCCCATTTCCCCGGCGCTTGGCCAGTAGCCTTGGCATCACAAGTGAACATCTTCAATGTGATGTGTGTTTCTGTCTCTCCCACCCTGACAGGCAGCGAGTTCCAGATCCTCACCACTCCCTGGGTGAAGACATTTATTCCTCACGTCCCCTCTTAACCTCCGGCCCTCACTTTAAATCCATTCGCCTGGTCACCAATCCCTCCATCAAGTTTCTTCCTGTCTATGTCCGTCAAAATTTGATTTCATACAAACATAGTAGAGAGGAGCAGGAGGAGGCCATTCGGCCCTTCAAGCCTGCTCTACCGTACATCATGATCATGGCTGGTTGTCCAACTCAATAGCCTAATCCTGCTTTCTCCCCATAACCTTTGATCCCATTCGCCCCAAGTGCTATATCTAATCACCTCTTAAATACGTTCAATGTTTTGGCACCAACTATTTCCTGTGGTAATGAATTCCACAGGCTCACCACTCTTTGGGTGAAGAAATGTCTCCTCATCTCCGCCCTAAATGGTCTACCCTGAATCCTCCTGCTGTGACCCCTGGTTCTGGATGCACCCACCATCAGCAACATCCTCCCTGCATCGACTCTTACTCTGTCCAGTCCTGTTAGAGTTTTATAAGTCTCTATGAGATCCCCCCCTCATTCACCTGAACTCCAGTGAAAACAATCCTAACCCACTCGATCGCTCCTCATACGTCAGACCCGCCATCCCCGGAATCAGCCTGGTAAACCTTTGCTGCACTCCCTCGAGAGCATGAACATCCTTCCTCAGAAAAGGAGACCAAAATTGCACACAATATTCCAGGTGTGGCCTGACCAAGGCCCTGTACAACTGCAACAACACATCCCCTGCTCCTGTACCCGAAACCTCTCGCAATGAAGGCCAACATACCATTTACCTTCTTTACCACCTGCTGCACCTGCATGCTTACCTTCAGCAACTGGTGTATTATGGGTGGCCTAACCATAAGGCCATAATAAGACCATAAGACTTAGGAGCAGAAATTAGGCCATTCGGCCCATCGAGTCTGCTCCGCCATTCAGTCATGGCTGATAAGTTCCTCAACCCCATTCTCCTGCTTTCTCCCCGTAACCCTTGATCCCCTTGATAATCAAGAACC
>NW_025975658.1:0-7824 GCF_021869965.1 Rhincodon typus
CGGCACTTTTCCCTGCAACCGCAGGAAGTGCTACACCTGCCCCCATACCTCCTCCCTCACCCCCATCCCAGGCCCCAAGAAGACTTTCCACATCAAGCAGATGTTCACCTGCACATCTGCCAATGTGGTATATTGCATCCGCTGTAACCGGTGTGGCTTCCTCTACATCGGGGAAACCAAGCGGAGGCTCGGGGACCGCTTGGCAGAACACCCACGCTCGGTTTGCAGTAAACAACTGCACCTCCCAGTCGCGAACCATTTCAACTCCCCCTCCCATTCCTCAGACGACATGTCCATCCTGGGCCTCCTGCAGTGCCACAACGATGCCACCCGAAGGTTGCAGGAACAGCAACTCATATTCCGCTTGGGAACCCTGCAGCCCAATGGTATCAATGTGGATTTCACAAGTTTCAAAATCTCCCCTCCCCCTACCGCATCCCAAAACCAGTCCAGCTCGTCCCTGCCTCCCTAACCTGTTCTTCCTCCCACCTATCCCCTCCTCCCACCTCAAGCCGCACCCCCATCTCCTACCGACTAACCTCATCCCACCCCCTGGACTGACCTATCCCCTCCCTAACTCCCCACCTACACTCACCTTTACTGGCTCCATCCCTGCATCTTCGATCTGTTTGTTCCCTCTCCACCTATCCTCTCCTCTATCCATCTTCTATCCGCCTCCCACTCTCTCCCTATTTATTTCAGAACCCCCTTCCCCTCCCCCTTTTCTGATGAAGGGCCTAGGCCTGAAACGTCAGCCTTTCTGCTCCTATGATGCTGCTTGGCCTGCTGTGTTCATCCAGCCCTGCACCTTGTTGTCTTGGATTCTCCAGCATCTGCAGTTCCTACTATCTTTGATTTTATTGTCATGTGTACCGAAATGCAGTGAAAACCTTTCTTTACGAGCAGTACAGGCAGATCACAGCAAGCAAAGGATGTACAGATCAAAAACACTTAAGGACTACAGGTTACAGGCTAGAGTCCATTCAACAGTCTGATAACAGCTGGAAAGAAGCTGTTCCTGAATCTGCTTGTGTGTGTCTTCAGGCTTCTGTATCTTCTGCCCGACGGAAGAGGTTGTAGGAGGTCATTACCGGGATGTGATGGGTCTTTGGTCACCTTTCTGCAGCGGTGAGCGTGTAAATGGAGTCCATGGATGGAAGGTTGGGTTCTTTGGTGGTCTGGGTCGTGCACACCACCTTCTGTAGTTTCTTAGGGTCCTGGGCAGAGCAGTTGCCATACCAGGCCTTATGCACCCGCACAGTGTGCTTTCAATGGTGTATCTGTAGAAGTTGGTGACGGTCCTTATGGGCATGCTAAATTTCCTGAGCCGCCTGAGGAAGAAGAGACGTTGTTCTGCTTTGACTGTCGCATTTATGTGAGAAGTCCAGGACACGTCATTGGTTATCGTCACTCCGAGGAACTTGATGCTCTCAACCTCCGTTCTGTTGATGTGGCATGTTCTCGACCTTTCTTTCTGAAGTCAATGATCAGTTCTTCAGTTTTGCTGACATTGAGAGAGAGAGGTTGTTTTCATTGCATCATGTCACCAAGCCCTCTATATCACTTCTGTATTTTGACTCGCTAGATATCTGTTCCACTACGGTGGTGTCCTCAGCGAACTTGTAGATGGCATTTGTTCAGAATTTGGCAACACTGGTAGGTGTACAGGGAATACAGTAGGGGGCTGAGGACACATTCTTGGAGGGGCTCCAGTGTTGAGTGTTATTGTGGAGGAGGTGCAGTTACCTCTCCTCACTGGCAGCCTCTGGGTCAGAAAGCTGAGGATCCAGTTGCAGAGGACAGCGCAGAGACCAAGGTCACGGAGTTTAGAGGTCAATCTGGAGGGGATAATGGCATTGAAGGCGGAGCTGTAGTCAACGAGCAGGTGTCTGACATAGTTGTCTTTGTCCACATGCTCCAGGGACGAGTGCAGAGCTCGGGATATGGCATCCTCTGTGGACCTGTTATGTCGGTAGGCAGACTGTAGGGCAAGTTGGGAGACTGGAGTTGATGTGGGCCATGATCAGCCTCTCAAAGCACTTCATGACTGTTGAAGTCAAAGATAGTCAGATGGTAGTCGTTAAGGCACGATGCATGTCTTAACACACAGTGATGATGGTGGTCTTCTTGAAGCAGGTAGGGACTTCAGCTTGTCAGAGGGAGAGGTTGAAGATGTCTGTGAGTACCCCCACCTGTTGGTCCAAACAGGATCTGAGTGCACTGTCAGGCACACCCTCTGGGCCCGTTGCTTGCCTTGGGTTAACTCCCAGGAAGATTGATCTGGGGCTGTCAGGGCAGGCGTTGCTGCTCAAAACGAGCATAGAAAGCATTGGGTGAGTCGAGGAGGGATGTGTCCTTGTCTGCTGCCTTACACTGTTTCATTTTGAATCACGTAATGTTGATTAGGCCTTACCATTGATGGCGGATGTCTGTTTCGTAGGTCTAGGCCTCTAATTCGGTCTGGTACTGCTTCTTGGCCTCCCTGATTGCTTTGCGGAGGTCATATTTGGATTTTCTGTATTGGTTCAGATCATCCGACTTGAATTCTGCACGTCTGGTCTTCAGCAGGGAGTGGATTTCTTGGTTCATCCAAGGTTTACGTTTGGGGAACACTCGGATTGACTTCCTTGGTACGCAGTCCTCCACACATTTACGAATGAAGTCCGTGGTGTTGGTGGCATAATCATCTAGGTTTTCTGATGAACACTTGAACAGGGTCCAATCCACCGAGTCCAAGCAGTCCCGGAAATGGTCTTCTGCTGCTTCGGACCAGCACTATACTTCGTTTTGTGAAGGATTCTCCTGTTTCAGCTTCTGCTTGTAAACTTCCAACTGCCTGTAAGATTTATTTTTTAATAATTGATATGGGCTGATGATTGAGGTCCCTTTTGGAAATGCATGGAGAAATGATTCAATAAAGTTTGACTTATTTTAACTATACAAATAAAAATTCTGACATCTGGACTGCCAGAGTTTACTTGTATTGTGGAAAATCTGAGGCAAATGATTTTACAGCATAGGTCTTGCAGGACCAAGTATTGTCCTACAGGAGGGATTATTAAAAGTAAATAGTTACATACGTGTTATCATGAAACACAGAAATTACTAAGACTTAGGACTCGTATCCATATACATGCTAAATAAGGTTGCCCCAGTGTATGTCATTGACTATAGTTAAGTCAAAAAGTTTGACATTAATTTCTGTCACAGGAATGTGATTGGTTATCCAAAGCAGATCAACAGGAAGAGAAGAATAGAACCAGAATGTGGTTCTGGACATACTTTAAGCTTCTTTATAGTGATGCATCCTGCAAACATAGCCTCCAAAACCCAACCAACACTGTCTGCTACCATCATCTTTGATTTTGTGAAGATTAACGGGATTTGCAGGAAAAGTTATGAAGCATACAATTGAACTGTATTCCAAACATTGAAGGCCTAAGGGATTTAAGAAAATAGTTATCATGGATCAGGATTATAACCACTTACAATTCCTGATTGGACATTATATCTTTTTGGAGAAATTTCAAACCTCGTGCTCTAAATCCATTCTGTTTGCACAAAATACAAGTGGGCATAAAGATATGTTAGGACGAAGAAGAGAACAGCTTGAAGGTTAGTATAATGTTGGGAGCCTATTTGACACCAACTATATCTTTACTATGGGATCTCTCTTGGCCAGTCTGAGAAATGTGACACGTCTGGCCTGGGACTGAAGTACTAGAAACAACATCACTCGATAGTGCTATAAGCAAATATTTGAGGTCACGTTGTTAGGCAGTGAGCATTTATATTCATAAATTATACAAAGGCCTTGTGTTAGGAACAGTGGAATCACTGTATGATTGAAGAGGAAATAAAGTTGGAACAAGCAGCTTTCCTTGCAGCTTCTACAAAACAGTACTTTGTTTTCAGTTTATTTTGTGGTTTTCTGCAATCTACTTGGGACCCCTGCAAATTATTCCCAAACAGGGGGTTCATCTGTTGACCTCTTCCCAGATCATTGTTAATGCTGTATCCTCTCCAGCTGAGTGGAGTGGCATCAGTAGCTTTTTGTCTCGGAATTTTGGAGTCAAACCTATCCTGAGACGTAACAAAGCCAACCAGCTGAGTAGCTATAATGCCAAAGCATTGGACTCTTGACCAGGCTATTGACGGTCAAACCCAATTCTCTAATAGTATTAGATAACACACTGCTGCTGATTAGACTTCTGAGTTTGAGGAAAGGAAGTCCCTCACCTAATTTTACATGCCAGATAAAGGCTATTGTTAATAGTCCCTATGGAGCAATTGATATTCTCAATGTGGTTCCTGTATTATGTGAATCTGAACCATAAAACTATGTGGAACTAATTAGCATGTATTTAGTCTTGTCATTCGGGCTTTCAAGATAAATGGGAGGTGTGACAAAAAGTACATTTGTATGCAATGAAGCTCGTTGGGAGTGCACTGAGGTGAAGTTGAGGCACCTGAGAGCACACATTTGTGACGTTACAGTTATCATCTAATCCCTACAGAGCAGATAGAGGCTATTCAGCCCATCGAGTCTGCACCAACCCTCTGAAGAATATTTTACCCAGACCAAGGTCCAAGTGGTAACTTTCAGTATTGATGTTGTATGTTATAATAAGATCAGATCTGTGCTCTTGTAAGTAAACATTAACAGGCTGTAATGAACATAACTATACCTGTGGAATTGTAAGAGAAGACTTCTGGAAAATTGCAGAATCTGGTTGCCATAATGTTAGGGGTTGATAGTGACATTATTTCTGGACAACTAACCCAGAGACCTTGCTAATGTCTGGGGACCTGGGTTCAAATCCTGCCGTGGCAGATTGTGAAATTTGAATTCGGTAATTATCTGGAGTTAGGAGTCTAATGATGGCCATGAAGCCATTGTGAATTGTCAGGAAAAATATCCTTTAGACAAGGAAACTGCCATCCTTAACCAGGTCTGGCCTATACATAACTCAAGACGCACAGCAAAGTGGTTGACAATTCACTGCCCTTTGGGCAATTAGGGATCCGTAATAAATGCTGGCCTGGCCAGCAAGGCCCATATGCCATGAATGAAGAAAAAAACGGGATATGACACCATAATGATGTCACTCTTCAGATACACACTTAGTCACTATTCCCAGAGGTCAAGTGCAATTAACCCTCAACTCCACATATATTACCTTGCTAGGAGCATCTTGATGGGATTAACATCACTGGTGGGATTGTTTTGATTTGTCATTTAAATTGAAATTTAAGACAGATTATCTCAATCTGTTTTTACCTTCTCAATTTAATTTAATTCATATGTCTTGTCCATATGTATTCCCTGTAAATGGATAAGGATAGTAGTTTCTTTTAATTGAGGGTCTTTCATAAGCATATGGTTCCCATAAAAATAAGGCTTTCTTGTTAACTACTTCCTTCTGCCATGGGGAGATTGTCATAATTGCTTCTGCAAGAGAAGGCTTTGGTACAGTATTTCAAGACAACTAGAAAAGTATCCTTTAGATTGAACAGTTTGGTGAAGAATTACTTTGGTTCAAATTCATTCAGCTGGAGTCAATCTGATGTGACCAGCATTCTCACCATATGGGTATCATAATAAATATTGGCTTTTTGTTTTTATTATTAAAGTATTTGTTTCTACAGCTTCAATTTGTCAAACTCTTACATAAGGTTCATATTTATAAAGGCAAAATTGTTTGCTGAAGAAGTTATTGAAGGAATTGTTGATAGATCTGATTTATAGATATTCACATTGTTTTTATCTAATATTTTGTTAGTATTGAACTAATTCATTAATGTTTTCAGTTTTTTTGATTTTTCAAGTTTTTTTTTGACATCTAACTGCAGGCACTGACAGATCATTATGAATATATTGTTTTTAATATACTTGGATATAAATTAGCAGATAATTGCTTTGTCATTCAATCAGAAGAGGTGCTGTTAAAAAGCTGAGATTTTCATTGCCAAGTTTCCTGGACTTCTCTGAAAAATAAATAGACATTCCCACAGTTACTGGCATTTGTTTCATGTCGTACTTTTCTAATTAGAGTCGAGATTTTCTTAGCTAACATTGAGTGATGGCTTGATCTGAAGTGTTACCAATAACTTGCCAATTGGCCGTTCTTAATGAGTTTGACAATGTTGGCCTTGGGATATTCATTGCAAATGTACCCCAGCCTACTGTTAGCTGAATTCCGCATGCTCATTTCTCAACAGAAGTCAAGAACGGCAATCAAAATCTTTATGCTGTCTCTGCACTACTGTGACTATTTGTATTACACCATTGCTCTGGATGAAATTGGTTTTCTGCAAGATTTTCAACTAGAATTAGCATCATTACCTTATTAAAGTCTCTTAAAACCACAGCTTCTGCAACAGAAATTTGGAGATGGTTATGTCAGTCCTACTTAGCACCAGCTGAGGAGATGATTGAATTGGCGTTCATTTCTCAGCAAATCAAAAACAAAAGTACCAACAGCTGAAAAATTGAACCATTTCTTCAGCAAATGTACATTCTAAAAGAAAGCACTACTGAAAATTGTACTGATATCGTTGTTTAATGGTTATATTCCTACAGCATTTCATCACTTCAGAACTTGTATGTACTGTTTATGCCTTCTCTGCCTTTTCTTGACCAGATGTTCTGACTTTCTAGCTGTAGTAATATAGTGTTCAAATAATGAAAGGATAGAATGAAGTTTGAAAACATTACTAGTTTTAGGTCTATCGTTCAAACATATTTAAATGTAGATGTTGAAAATTGGCAAAGTTTAACCTTCCTGGATGTGTAAGGAAGGCTTTATGTTCTAATTCTGTCACCTTTCTTTCACTTGGTAGAAATGTTAGTTCCGATGGAAGCGATGCCCGTAGAAGACTCCGAGAATGTGAGGGCTTAGTAGATGCACTGTTGCATGCACTGCAATCAGCAGTGGGCAAGAAAGACATGGACCGAAAGGTAATACAATTTTAAGTATGTCAAAAGAGCAGTGTGTGTTCTTTCAGGTCACTGACAACCAAACCTTTTCATCGTATCAGAGATAGTAGGAACTGCAGATGCTGGAGAATCCGAGACAACAAGGTGCAGGGCTGGATGAACACAGCAGGCCAAGCAGCATCATAGGAGCAGAGAGGCTGACGTTTCGGGCCTAGACCCTTCATCAGAAAAGGGGGAGGGGAAGGGGGTTTTGAAATAAATAGGGAGAGAGTGGGAGGCGGATAGAAGAGGGATAGAGGAGAGGATAGGTGGAGAGGAAACAAACAGGTCGAAGAGGCGGGGATGGGGCCAGGAAAGGTGAGTGTAGGTAGGGAGTTAGGAAGGGGATAGGTCAGTCCAGGGAGGACAGACAGGTCAAGGGGGCGGGATGAGGTTGGTCGGTAGGAGATGGAGGTGCGGCTTGGGGTGGGAGGAGGGGATAGGTGGGAGGAAGAACAGGTTAGGGAGGCAGGGTTCCCAAGCGGAATATGAGTTGCTGTTCCTGCAACCTTCGGGTGGCATCGTTGTGGCACTGCAGGAGGCCCAGGATGGACATGTCGTCTGAGGAATGGGAGGGGAAGTAGAAATGGTTCGCGACTGGGAGGTGCAGTTGTTTGTTGCGAACCGAGCGTAGGTGTTCTGCAAAGCGGTCCCCGAGTCTCCGCTTGGTTTCCCCGATGTAGAGGAAGCCACACCGGGTACAGCGGATGCAGTATACCACATTGGCAGATGTGCAGGTGAACATCTGCTTGATGTGGAAAGTCTTCTTGGGGCCTGGGATGGGGGTGAGGGAGGAGATATGGGGGCAGGTGTAGCACTTCCTGCGGTTGCAGGGAAAAGTGCCG
>NW_025975659.1:0-7823 GCF_021869965.1 Rhincodon typus
ACCCGAAACGTCAGCCTTCCTGCTCCTCTGATGCTGCTTGGCCTGCTGTGTTCATCCAGCTCTATACCTTGTATATCTCAGATTCTCCAGCATCTGCAGTTCCTACTATCTCTGAAACACCTTCCAAACCCACGACCACTTCCATCCAGAAGGACAAGGGGCAGCAGATACATGGGAACACCACCCCCTGCAAGTTCCCCTCCGAGCCACTCCCCATCCTGACTTGGAAATATATTGGTGTTCCTTCAGCGTCGCTGGGTCAAAATCCTGGAATTCCCTCCCTAAGGGGACATTGTGGGTCAACCCACAGCAGGCGAACTTCAGCAGTTCAAGGCGGCAGCTCACCCCCACCTTCTCAAGGGAGGGCAACTAGGGACGGGGGCAATAAATGCTGGGCCCAGCCAGCGACCCCCCACAGCTGGTGAAAGAGTGATAGCAGACGTATACCTGCAATCCCTGGAATCAGGTTCCTTCAGCTTTCGGCCCGGTGCTAAGGCTCAGAACTCTAAGCACCTGAGAGATTAGATGAGGAATGTGTTGTCCGGGAACATGGAACTCTATAGAGTCAGTCACAAGAGAGAGCGCATGAGTCACAGAGCAGTCGAAGTTTATCTGGGAGGGACAAATGCAAATGGTGGCAGTGCAGAGAGGACGAGAGACAGAGTTAGCTCAATTCACAGCCACACCTTGATGCAGTTGCAAGTCTGACAGTAAATGAGATAAGGCAGATTGCAGCAATGTGGGTGACTGATAACATCACGGAATTCTCAATCCCAGGCAACTGCAAAACTGCAGCACAAATGTTGTAACATAACACAGTGGAGACAAGAATGTGAGTCATTTATTCACAGCTCAATGACTGGGGTGGGGCTGGGGACAGAAAGAGAGAGAAAGCAAGGTTGTGGAGGAGTTGGCGGGGGGAGCGGGGAAGACAGAGATAATGGATGCACTGGTAATCTTCCAAAAATCCTTCCATTCAACACAGTTCCCAGACGACTGGAAAACTGCCAGGGTAGCACATTTGTTTAAAAACGGAAGGAGACAAAAGCAATAGGTAACGATAGACCACTTAGCTGTACTGTTGGGAAAATGTTAGAGTTTATTTTAAAGGATTCAGAAATACATAACATGATCAGGCAGAGTCACGTGGGTTTCATGAAGGGGGAGCATGCTCAACAAATTTACTAAGAGTTCTTTGAGGTGATTACAAGCAGGAGAGGTAAAAGGAAAGCAGAATATGTAATATATTTGGATTTGCAGAAGTGTTTTGTAAGGTCCCACACATGCGGCAACTGAATAAGAGGCCATGGTGTTGGCCACAGCAGATTAGTGACAATTCAGGATTGGCTAGCTAACAGAAAACAGAGTTGGGATGAGAGGGACATTTTCAGGGTGACAATCTGTAACTGGTGGAATGTCATTGTGCTGGAGTGGAGTGTTGAGGCCACAATTATTCACAAAATGTATGAAGGCAGCATTTGGTATGCTTGCCTTTATTGGTCAGTGCGTGGAGTATAGGAGTTGGGAGGTCATGTTGCGGCTGTACAGGACATTGGTTCGGCCATAAGACCGTCAGACATAGGAGCAGAAATTAGGCCATTCGGCCCATCGAGTTTGCTCTGCCATTCAATCATAGCTGATAAGTTCCTCAACCCCATTCTCCTGCTTTCTCCCCGTAACCCTTGAATCCCTTAATAATCAAGAACCTATCTATCTCAGTCTTAAATGTACTCAATGTCCTGGCCTCCACAGCCTTCTGTGGCAGGGAATTCCGTAGATTCACCATTCTCTGGCTGAAGAAGTTTCTCCTTATCTCCATTCTAAAAGGTCTTCCCTTTACTCTAAGCCTGTGGCCTCGGGTCCTGGACTCTCCCACCAATGGAAGCATCTTCCCAACATACACTTTTGCATTCAATTCTGGTCTCCCTGCTATAGGAAGGATGTTGTGAAACTTGAAAGGGTTAAGAAAAGATTTACAAGGATGTTGCCAGAGTTGGAGGGTTTGAGCGACAGAGAGATGTTGAATAGGCTGGGGCTATTTTCCCTGGAGAGTTGGAGGCCAAGGGGCGACCTTATAGAGGTTTATAAAATCATGAGGAGCATGGATAGGGTGAATAGACAAGGTATTTTCCCCAGGGTGGGGAGTCCAAAACTAGAGGGGCATGGGCTTAATGTGAGAAGGGAAAGATTTCCCTGGGGCCTGAGGGGCATCTTTTTCACGCAGAGGGTGATGTGTGTATGGAATGAGCTGCCAGAGGAAGAGTTAGAGGCTGGTACAATTACAACATTTAAAAGGAATCTGGATGGGTATATGAATAGGTAAGGGTTTAGAGGGATATGTGCCAAACGCTGGCAAATGGGACTAGATTCATTTAGGATATCTGGTCAGCATGGAGGAGTTGGACTGAAGGGTCTGTTTCTGCGTTGTACAGCTCTACGACTTGGATGAGGAAAGTGAAAGGACTATAGCCAAGTTTTGTGAATGACAAAAATAGCTGGGAGGGCAAGTAAGGCTGTAAGGAGAAGCCTGGGAACTACAGATTTGAGAGTCTGACATCGGTGGTAGATAAGTTGTTGGAGGGGATTCTGAAAGGTAGAATCTGCATGCATTTGGAGAGGCAAGGAACGATTAGGGAGAGTGAGCAGTGGTTTTGTGTGAGGGACATTGTATCACGAACTTGATTGAGTTTGAAGAAGTAACCAAGGCAAGTGGGGCTAGTTTAGTTTGGGAACATGGTTGGTTTGGACTAGTTGGGCCGAAGGGTTTGTTTCCATGCTGTCTGACTCTATGGTGAGGGTCTGCAGAGAGACACAAAGTTAAGTGAACAGGCAAAAACTTGGCAAATGGAATATAACATGGAAATGTGAGGTTACGCATGTCGCCAAAAAGAACAGAGGAGCTGAATATTATTTAAATCGAGAAAGACTGCAGAAAGCCACAAAACAGAGGGATTCAGGTGTCCTCTTGTGTAAATCACAAAGTTAGCACCCAAATTCACTGTGTAATGGGGAAGGTAAATAGAACGTTGGCCTTTACTTCAAAGGAACTGGAGAATAAAAGTTGGGAGGTTGTGCCAAAACTGTACACGGCATTGGTCAGACCACAGCTGGAATCCTGTGAAATGTTTTGGGCTCCTTATCTAAGGAAAGATAGACTGACATCGGGGCCAGTCCAGAGAAGGTTCACTCAGCTGATCCTAGGGATGGAGGATCTGTCTTAAGAGGAGAGGTTGGGTAAGTTGGGCCGTTACTTGATGGAGTTTAGGAGAACGAGGGGCGACCTTATTGAAACACACAAGATTCTTAGGGGGACTTGAAAGGGGAGCTGGGGAGGCAATGGCTAGTAATCCAGAGAGACAGCTAGCGCCCTCGAAATCCAGGTTCAAATTCCCTCTATGACCAGAATTAAACTTCTAATGATGATCATGCATCCATTCTCAATTGTTGGAAAAACCCAGACCACATCCCATGAACAAATTTAACAAGAAAGAAGGAAGATTATATCCCCTTGTGGGAGCATCCAGGACCAGAGGGCACAATCTCAGAATAAGGGGTCACCCATTTAAGACAGAGTTGATGAGGAATTTCTCTTCTGTCAGAGGGGAGTGAATCTGAGGAATTGTTTACCACGAAGGGCTGTCGAAGCTGCGTTGTTAAGTCTACACCAGATTTTGTAATGAGGAAAAGAATCAAGGCATTATGGGGATAAGGCAGGTAAGCCAAGTTGAGGATTATCAGATGAGCTGTGATCTCACTGAATGACCAACTTTTGCTTCTACATCTAATGGTGTTAGAGCGAAAGAGAGAGAGGGAAAAAGGGAGCGTGCGCGCGTGGAAGCCGGGACGGGGCAGGGGGAGAGCGCGCGCAAGTGGGGTCGTGGGGAGGGCAGAGACTGACGCAGCGTTTGGGGAGACTCAGCAAGATTATAATCCCTTACAAGGAAACGAGAATAACCTACATTTCTCCAGTGGCTTCATTCCCATTAAGTATCCCAAAATTTCAGACCAACTTTTACCTAACAAAGCCATAACCCAGCCAGGATCACATTCGCTTGCGAGCCTCAGCCCTGGCCTTGAACACCATTGACATCACGTGTCACACCTTGAGAAAGGCGAGAGCTCTCACCATGTACTCTGTGGGTCAACATTGTCTCCACAAAGCGGATCTGGGTGACTTCAACACTGACAACAGTGGAATCTTGCTGTGCACATACTGGGTACTCTCCTTCCTGCAATTGATTCAGTGACTCAACGGCCAAAAGGAGTCCCACGTCAATTAACTGTTCTAACATCACCTCCACAAATCATCCCATTTCCTTCCAACACACGGGCAGGGACAGAGGTGGGAGGGAATCGAGGGAGGGAAAGAGGCAACCGAGAGAGAGCTGGGTAAGAGATGCTTTAGTGATTCAGGTACAAAATCCAGAGCTTGAGGACACAATTGCCAATAGAGTGGGTTACAGAGATAGGGAGGGAGTGTAGAGGGCTGGAGGAGGTTACAGAGATAGGGAAGGGTGTAGGGGCTGGAGGAGGTTACTGAGATAGGGAGGGGGTGTAGGGGCCGGAGGAGGTCACAGAGAAAGGGAGGGGGTGTAGGGGCCGGAGGAGGTTACTGAGATAGGGAAGGGGTGTAGGGGCCGGAGGAGGTCACAGAGAAAGGGAGGGGGTGTAGCGGCCGGAGGAGGTTACTGAGATAGGGAGGGGGTGAAGGGGCCGGAGGAGGTTACAGAGAAAGGGAGGGGGTTACAGAGATAGGGAGGGGGTGTCGGGGTGCATTCCTGTTCACCAGCCTGTCTACCTGTGGTTACGAACGGAGCTGCTTCTGCCCTCAACATTTGAAAGTGCAGTGTGTGAATTCCCCAGCGGTTTTCCGGTCTGAAATGGATGACCTCATGTTTACTGAATGCTGAAATCGATCTGCCCTGCATGTCGCCCGCTCACTTCATCTGTTCATGTCCGTTTGTAACTCGACACTCCCACCGATACCAGTCTCCCAAACTCCGGGAGTTGTTGACAGGGTCTGACAGCGGCTCTTTGCTTACAGAGGTATCAGAGGCAAGGCCAAGGGTAAAGTATACTCACACAGGAGACACAACAACCAGTAACTGCACAGGCACATCCCAGTCACCCGGCTGGGTAATCCAGAGAGGTCCTTGAGGAAGTTTTAAGGGATGGGTTACATCAACAAACTTGGGATGAGAAAGGTAAATTGAGGATGCAGAAGGTAGAATCCCTACAGTGTGGAAGCAGGCCATTCAGCTCATTGAGTCCACACTGACCCTCTGACGAGCATCCCACCCAGACCCACATCTCACCCCCACTTTATCCCTGTAACCCTGCACTTCCCATGACTAAACCACCTCGCCTGCACATCCCTGGGCACTGTGGGTAATTTAGCATGGCCAATCCAACTTTGGACATCTTCAGACTGGGGGAGGTAACCAAAGTACCCGGAGGAAACAGAGGGAAGTTTGGTGGGGGTGGGGGGAAGGTGGGTGGAGGTGGTTGTTGACAGAGTGTCTCCCCTTTGAGGGGAAATCTAGAATGAGGGTTGGAGCACACTTTCAGAATGAGGGGTCTTCCATTCAAGAAGGCGATAAGGAGGGATTTTATCTCCCACTGTGGTTAATCCTGACTCGGAAATATGTCACTGTTATTTCACTTTTGCTGGATCAAAATCCCAGAATTCCCTCCCTAAGGGTATTGTGGGTCAACCCACAGCACATGGACTACAGCGGTTCAAGAAGGCAGTTCACCACCTGCCTTCAATTCAGTCACTGTTGACTCCAGAGGGTACTGTTCTAGCCTGTGTAGCCTCTCCTCATAAGGTAATCCACTCATTCCAGGTATTAATCTTGTAAATCTTCCCTGAATTGCTTCTAACACATTGACGGCCTTCTGTAAGTACGGTGACCAGTCCTAGTCCTGTACATGGAGGAGGGGGTGGGGGGCAACTAGGGACGGGACAATAAATGTTTGGCCAGCCAGTGACACCCATGTCCCATGAGTGAATAAATAAAATATTCTGTGGAATTTCTTCATTGGAGACCAATTGAGGCTGGGTCGTTGATCATACTCAAGGCTGGAGAGGCTATTCAATTTGAGGGCGTGAGACAGTAAAGTGAAGGTAAGAGTAGGCGCGATCTCACCAACTGGAGGAGGAGGTCCGAACGGTTGAATAGACTGCTTCTGCACGCCCCCACCCCCCAAACCGTGAGACCACAGAAGGACGAGATAAAAGAACCTGGCCACACCTGGCCTGTTGATCAAACTCCGTCCCGGCCTTGAATACATTCTGACCTGGGCCTATGCTGCTCTCTGAGGGAGCGAAACTGCTAGCCTCCAAGACAAGAAATCCAGCACCCACCCCCATCTCCATCTTCGCTGAGGGAGCCCTCATTCTGAAACCGTTCTCCCTTGTTGGGGACCCCTCAGCCAGTGAAAACCCCCTCAGAATCTCTCGCATTCGCAGTAAGATCGTCTCTCATTCTTCCAAACCCCAGTGTATGCGGGCTCAACATTCTACCCACGCAACCTGTCGAGTGGTATGTTTTACTGCGAGGGGAGTTATAAAGAGAGGCTGGATGGGCTGGGGCTATTTTCAGTCAGAGGCTATGGGGTGACCTTATAGACGTTTATTAAATCACGAGGGCGTGGATAGGGTGAATAGCCAAGGTATTTTCACCAGGGTAGGGGAGTCCAAAACTAGATGGGCGTGGGTCTAAGGTAAGAGGGCAAAGATTTATAAAGGACCTGAGGGGCATCTTTTTCATGCAGAGGGTGGTGTGTGTACAGAATGGGCTGCCAGAGGAAGGGTTAAAGGCTGGTACAATTACAACATTTAAAAGGAATTTGGATGGGTATATGAACAGGTAAGGGTTTAGAAGGATATGCGCCAAATGCTGGCAAATGGGACTAGATTCATTTAGGATATCTGGTCAGCATGGAGGAGTTGAACTGAAGGGTCTATTTCCATGTTGTACATCTCTATGACTCGAATGAGGAAAGTGAAAGGACTATAGCCAAGTTTTGTGAATGACAAAAATAGCTGGGAGGGCAAGAAAGGCTGTAAGGAGAAGCCTGGTGGTGCGTGTATGGAATGAGCAGCCAGAGGAAGTGGAGGAGGCTGTACAGTTACAACATTTTAAAGGAATCTGGACGGGGACATGAATAGGAAGGGTTTAGAGGGATATGGGCCAAATGCTGGCAAGTGGAACTAGCTTAGTTTGGCAAATTTGGTCAGACAACAAGTTGGCGGGGGGTGTAGGTAATGCTTCAGTTATTCAGGGCATTGGTGAGGCCACAATGAGTATTGTGTACAGGACTAGGACTGGTCACCATACTTACAGAAGGATGTCAATGTGTTAGAAGCAGTTCAGGGAAGATTTATGAGATTAATACCTGGAATGAGTGGATTACCTTAGGAGGAAAGGCTACACAGGTTAGAGTAGTACTCTCTGGAGTCAACCGTGACCGAATTGAAATATACAAGAACCTGAGGGAACCTGGCAGGATGGATGTGAAGAGGATGTTCCATCTTGTGGGGGAATCTGGACTGAATGGATCAGAGCTTAAATAGATTTAAAACACACGTTTAAAACAGAGATAATTTGCTGCGGGTTTGTGTTGAACAACTTCCCCGTGGGACAGGCGGGAGGAGGGGGCCGAGTGGCCTCCTCCTGTTCCCGTGGGACAGGCGGGAGGAGGGGGCCGAGTGGCCTCCTCCTGTTCCCGTGGGACAGGCGGGAGGAGGGGGCCGAGTGGCCTCCTCCTGTTCCCGTGGGACAGGCGGGAGGAGGGGGCCGAGTGGCCTCCTCCTGTTC